>NC_062979.1:6986370-7291231 GCF_023078275.1 Leguminivora glycinivorella
AATAAAATTTTAGTACAACCAAACAATCTGATACAAATTGTTAATCACACATATACGGGGTGGGTCATAATGCGTTTATACATGGTGACCCATATAGTTCCCATGACTATAATAAATAAGGTTTCTTTTGATCACACAAACAGGGTGGGCCATAATTCATTTATAAATGGTGACCCATATAGTTCCCATGACTATAATAAATAAGGTTTTTCTTTAATCATGTATATACAGGGTGGGCCATGATGCGTTTGCACGTGGTGACCCACTTAGTGCCATGTTTATACCTGATACGAATATTTTTTTATCGCACGTATACAGGGTGGGCCATAATGCGTTCATACATGGTGACCTACACAGTGCAAATGGTTATACTGAATACAATTCTTTTTATCGCACGTATACAGGGTGGGCCATAATAATACGTGAAAACAAGTAGAGGTCGTTCAAGTTCGTCTGAGCGCTATAGTCGAAGGAGAAGTAATTCTCGAAAGCATTTATCTAGTAGTAGTGAGAGTAGTAGTGACTTTCATGATAAACGTCATAAATATCGACACCGTCATATAGTTCACAATGTGTTTTAATTTGAGGAAATTGATTGTTCTTTTTTTATATTGTTATATTGTTTTGAATATTGAACTGCTTAAGTTTATGTGAAACTGTGAAGTTGTTATGTTTGTGTCTACTTATAATTGTTGAAATTTATCTCAGATAACACCACTACAGTTGTACTGGATGAGGCCGAAGCCCTTTTGTGGCAAGCGGTAGCCAGTCATTTCATCATAACGCTGGACGAGGCCGGAGCCCTTGTGTGGCAAACGGTAGCCAGACATTTCATCATAATGCTGGACGAGGCCGGAGCCCTTGTGTGGCAAACGGTAGCCAGACATTTCATCATAATGCTGGACGAGGCCGGAGCCCTTGTGTGGCAAACGGTAGCCAGACATTTCATCATAATGCTGGACGAGGCCGGAGCCCTTGTGTGGCAAACGGTAGTCAGTCATTTCATCATAATACTGGACGAGGCCGAAGCACCTGGTGTGTGCAAGCGGTAGCCAGATTATTTAGCTTATACTGGACGAGGCCGAAGCACCTGGTGTGTGCAAGCGGTAGCCAGATTATTTAGCTTATACTGGACGAGGCCAAAGCACCTGGTGTGTGCAAGCGTTAGCCAGATCATTTAGATCATACTGGATGAGACCGAAGCATGCGCAAACGGTAGCCAGTCATCTCACCGTAACACAGGACTGAGGCCACAGCACCACCGGTTGTGTAAGTGGTAGTCTGACATTCTATCGTTAACGTTGAACGACACCTAAAGGTTTATACATGTGAGGTGATGGTAAACGGTAAGCAGACTAATCAGTATTATATTCAAGAATGAAATTTCAGAGTTCATATCGTCTTGAAATTCTTGAAGAATTTAACATCTTTATGGATAACTTGATGATGTTTCTTTTAATAATATAAATGTTCATTTTAGAACTTGATCTGAACCAAGTGACATGTTCTCGCTTAATTAGGTATTCATCTTGTTTGATTTTTGGTCATTTTGACATTATACACCACGAATATGTTATTATTTTATTTAGTAGGTAATTCTATTTTGCAACATTTGTTATTCTATCCTAAAATGGGCACACAAGAGTACCTTACTTCAGAGAAATTTAACTAACGAGGAGGTTCGATAAATTTCCTTAAATTCGTGTTTTAACTGGACGGAGACTGAAGTAGCTGGTTACAAGCGGTAGCCAGATTGTTATTTTTCTAGAAATAAGTTGGAACACTGCTTGCGCAAGAGCACTCGTGGTGTCCAGCCCTGAAAGTTGTTACTTACTAATGTTGATCATATCATGACGAGACGTTCGTTGCACAGAACATAATGTCTCTGATTTGTTATATGATTATTTTGTGTCTTTCTTCTTTCTTACAAGCCGGCAAGATATTTCCTTAAACAAGCGGATACGATGGGCTATTGTGTTTCTTGTATTCAGCGTTCAGTTGTATAAGTTGCTGGCTGAAGGGGGGGGAAGAAAAAAAAACATTGGTCGTAAACGCTGAGACTGCATGTTGGCTTAGCGCAGGACGTTTTCGTACTATTTTATGTATGATAATCTACAATTTTAATTTGCGTCCATAACAAGCTTAAATTCTATGATATTGAAATATCGACTAATAATACAATATTTAGGAATATCGACTGAGTCGCAGTTTTAAGTCTTTCCCTTATAATTCGAATGCTGCATACTGTATGGTCATTTTTCACTGTAAGTTAGCATATGAAACAAACTATTTTCAGAATTATTTGGAGGTACACCTCCTAAAGTAAATTAAATTTTATGTCAAATTTAGATACTCAATTTGCTGTTTTTTTTGTCTTTTTATTAGGTTAATTTTAAATTGCGGTATTCGTATTTGGGATTTCCTTTAAAAACCTCGTATTACTAGTAAATTTAAAGAACAAAGATAAAACACTTTTACATAGTCATGAAGTAGTGACGAAATGATAATATTTTATATGAGATGCGAAATGCAAAAAAAAAAAAAATCTACAACGGAAATAAAGTTTTGGGCATTATAACGAGGCGAGTTAGATCTATATACTATCGGAGATCTGACTTTTGGTACTTAAATATAACTTGCAATTTACAGGACATTTGTTATTCGCAAAATTTTTATTATTTACGTACATTACAAAACCATTACTTAGAATAGCTTCTGTCTCCTTGTAATTAAGTGATTGAAAAGTATAGGTGAGCTTTTTGGGCTCATTTTGGGGATTTGCCTTTCAGATGACAATGCTTTAGCATTGCATTGTAGGCGTAATTCACTATAAGTAAGCATAAAACTGCTCTAGTATCAGCCAGCTCGTATTTTTATACAAATTACCTATGATTAAGCGATAATATGGTACCTTTTGCTTGAGAGTGGCACATAAGCAAAATTTGAACCACACTTGAAGAACCACATCTACGGGACATACTGGTGTTACCGCATTAACCTTACATAAATATATTAAATTAATACTAGTATTACCTATGACCATTTTAATTAACTCCATAGTTATTATAATTTACAATGATTTTGCGTATCTGCACGTAATTTTATGGCACTAATGTAGTTTTAGCTTCTTTATAGTGTATTCATAAAATACAAGTGACTTGAGTCATATATAACATCTTAAACAATTACTATTTTATATTGATTATTGATACGATTCTGGCTGCCACGTGACAGGGTTAGCCAATTGTGGAGCCGTAGGATATTGATATCATGGTTTTTCAAAATATTTCCTATTAATAAACTATTCTTATTTTTACAATAATATTTCACAAAAAAAAGTCCCTAATTCACCCATCTATAAAGATCTTGAACTAGAATCTATTTTGTATAAAGGGCTAAACTGTTTGAGAATACTCTGAGGTTCCCAGAATCGTAGATATTACCTGGTGGACGGTGCAATATTTTAGTTGTTGTATTATTTATTACCTAAAACTAATCAAAATTTAGCAGTTGATTCAGATGAGCTGTAGCCTGTTATAGAATTAAAATGTATTTATTTACTTACAATTATGATTTTGTTTACACTAGTACTCTTTCTCCACACTTGCATAGCGTTTGATAAAACTTACTATTTATTAAAGAAAAAAGTGTACAAGCTACGTAGATTCTAATGAACAAACGGGTCTTAAGGTCAATCTATGTTGTGTTTATGCTACGATTGGCTGTACTAGGTACGGTTCTAACTCGTGACAACCTCGTTGAAACAAGTGGAATCTGTTTTAGTTATAGGTAAAGCGTAAAGACTTCATTCCCATTATAGTCATTAAAATTAGGAACAACATCTTACTGATTCCGTATGTTGTAATATTCTAATTTTCAATAATAATATCTGCTAATCTACACAATTTTACATCCTACTAGGATCACTGAATCGGAATGAAGACAGGCTATGATACTTGAGCTATGGCAGATATTAACGACCCATGTCTGTAATTATTCACTATGGATGTAAATACACACAGCTTGTTCTGTATAAATAATACTTTAGCACGTTGGAAGACGTCAAGAAAGATACCGATTTTAATATGCTTATTGCACATGTGAAAACCATTTATGGAGCGGTAATCCCCATCGGCATCGCGGCACATTTGACGTACAGCGATCGTACTTTATCATCATATTTATTCAAAACTGTAGACAGACGCCTATCCGTTAGACTACTTCTCTTATTGTATTTTTTTTTTGTAGTCGAGGTGACAGCAAAATGTAAATTGGGTGCATATTTCACGATATTGTAGTACATTTATGAGACTAAATGCACATTTCTTTAACTGCGAAGCGCAAGATTAATTAGAAATTATATTAAATAGGCTATAATGAAACTAAAATGAGATCACATACTTAAATGAGTATGTGATAGATTTAAATGCACGGCTTCTAAATTTATTACAACTTAAATAAGAGTGTCCACATCATTACAAAACTTATTGTGAAAAAAAGTAAATACTTATGCGAGTTAGCTAGGCTGTAAAACACACTCGAAGTAGCAGGAACCTAGGAACTAAAAGGTTACGACATGGTTTAGGACACGCTAGAAATCGTTAGTAAAGAGATCTTCTATAATTAATACGAGATGTATGATCGATATTTAACATACGTCAAAAATGAAAACAGATGAGGTTCTAGATTGGGTTCCCGTGGCACACCAGAAGTGGCCGGGGATGGATGGGAATAGTAGCCGTTGCCGGGACGTTAACGAGTTTTAAAGTAACATTAAGTAAGTAAGTTATTTTAAGTAGCATTTTAGCTGTCAAAGTAATGGTCCGTGCAATATAATTCGTTTGCTTATTATGATTATTATATATTTTGCTGAGTGTTGTTTCTCGTTTTAGAATAAATTTACCTAATATGTCCCAAATAAGTTTATAAGATATGTCTGCGGATTCATTCAGCTCAGCAAAAGAAGGTCGTTATACTGCTATAGCGCAGGTATAATACGCTATAGGCTACGAAATGTCCATCGAATGAGGGCATTCTAGCAGAGCAGGATGGCCGAGAGGGCCAGAGGTATTTACAGTTGAGTGGCACTGGATGTACAGATATATACATATATATACAAATATTTTTTTCTCTTTCTATTCACTGTATTGTCGTTTATTTATTTATTTAAACTTTATTGCACAAATTATCAATAAAAAGTACAAATGGCGGACTTAACGCCTTAAGGCATTCTTTACCAGTCAACCATTGGGCAAAACAGAGATAGTTTGGTGCACAAGATTATAAAGCCAGTATGAGATTGTGATGATTAAATACAAATCGATACCTACTATTATAAAATAAACATACACAAATATAACAAATAAACCTACATATACATTAGTATAATACACATATATAAACATAATACACATATACATAAATAAATAAACGTACCTAGTGCGAGACATCAAGTAGACTTCAATTTCGAATGTTTGCAAATAAGTGCTTACGCAACTCGCTTTTAAAAGAGAGCTTGCCTGATAGGCAGAGGAGGGCATTCCATAGACGAATTGCCTGACAGCTAAACGAGTTGGACAATTAGGTAGTGGTTCGTCGCTACCTACTAACATCATCCTGATTGAATTACTATGACACCTGACAAAATGGCTTGATTCGTGAATAACTGATACTAGACTGATTGTAGAACATTTTAATCCAGCTGGGTTCGAGTGATCTGAACTAGTTTTTTTAAATATCAGTATGGTTCAAGGGTACGTTCATTCCAAGTTTTTGGGTAGATTACTTACAAGCTAATTTTAAAACCAATCGTTAAAGCTTGTTTGATTCCTTTTATCTATGTTTTGTGCCTGGGACAGGCACTGGGTCAGGATGGTCGACTGTTAAGAATCTCGTAACTTCACAAATTATTTATATAATATTTGTAAGACAATGTTAAATATCACATAATTTTACCCAAACATTGATATAATTTTTGTATGTTGGCAACCCCAAGAGGGTTGTCAGTCAGTTCGCGCGCGAAGGCGAGCTGTCAGTTAGTTTTCTCGGCGTAAAGAAGTGAACTTTGTTTTCTGTGACGATTTGTAAAATAATAATAAATAGCACGAAGGACCCCTTTTGGAATCTTAATTACTATGTTGGTAAAAGTAGCGTGGTGAGAAAGTGAGTCGTGACGCCGTGGGCCCAGAGTAATTGCCTTATTAGCACGTAGGGGATAATGTTTACCTCACTTCACGCAACACAGTACCTCATATATCTCGTTGGATGGATCACATCCATCTGCAACTGACGGCACTTGAAAGAACGACCAATTTGAGGACGCGCTGGAAACAACTTCTAGAAACTTTAAGCCGCCATCCATTGCCTTATTTCTGGTTGAGTTGAGTGATTCTAAATTACTAGAAAGATGGACAGGATACATTAAACTAATTTGTGCAATTCCTTAACTATATTCTAGCATAGCTCAAGCCAGGAGGTTGGTGATTGTGCAATGCATCTTCTTCAATCAAATGACAGCCAAGAAGATGAACTCGATGAGCGTTTGCATAGCAAACATATAGCATTACAACCATTAGATAAACATGTCGACTTAAGTAACATTATAACAACAGTACTCGATGTATCAGTACCAATACAGTTTTTCAGGCCAAAGCCGCGTTAGATGTAACAAAAAAGTCTCACATCTCGCTTGATCGACTAAGTAACTCATTCAACACAATCTGAACTTGTTAGAAATTGTGAATCGTATAAACGTTGTAATTTGTGATTTCTACACCGGCCAAGGAGACTGAAACCCGAACGAATCGCGATCACGCAACGCGCATAAACTATCAAATTCGGCTTATATAAAAATGGTAGTGATTAATTTCAAAATTGTAATTGAAACTGTGCGACGAATTGTCGCAATTTGGACGCGTGAGAAGATTGATAGATGTCAGATGCTATAATGCTATTGAATAATATGTACAAAGATGCATATCAGCCTTCGTTTCACGACTAAGTATATTTAACTAAAATTAAAAGGGGACCTTTAAAACATTTTCGCTTTTGTAGCGTCTTAATGCTCCATCTAGTAGTTGAGATGGTCCGTGCACTCTCCATAAACGGCCCGCCGTCACGAGTATCATTACGCTCAGAATCATTCGTAACGGTACGAAGACGTATACATTTCAATACCGAAGGAAATTAGATCTTCGATCGGTGCAGCTGTTGTATCGCTTTGTGTACTGTAATTGTCATTTAACCTGTTGAGGCTTTTTAACCGGTTTGCTAATCAAGATCCAAAGTTTAATTGGTTGATGATGAGTCAACGTAATCTTGTTGTTAGTTGAACAACGTCCTATTTTTTTTTATCTGGCCTGATATTGAAAACTGCTTTGTTGGTCTAATTTATTAGTTTGATTTCAAAATGAAATCAACTCATGAACATACCCTTCTCCACCAAGTACAAGTCAATTCAAAATAGTTGACACGAATGGAACGAATGAGTGAATGAAACGTATTTTTTTTTAATTCAAAGACTTGTCATAGACAACTAGGGGTCTTCGACCGCAGCGCGCAGATGTCAAGATGTCGCGACAGCGCGACCGATCGCGATTGTGTTTCTTAACCGTAGCGATCTCATCGTCGCGTCGTTCCTTAAGTAACCGTGCTGCCGTCTGTGGTCGTTTCTTTGCCGCAAAGATCTCTGCAGGGGGTCTATTCTGAAATTTCTGAAACATTTTGAAACGGCCCAGATCTTTCTCTTAGAATAAGTGACACTGACAACTAGTGAGGGGAAAAAACACTATGTGTAATTGTGTACTGAAAATAAATTTAATTTAGTTCGAATATTAATTTTTAAGCCACGACACGAAGAACCCACGAAGATATTTATTCCGCCGCCCAATTTTGCCGCACTAAATTAAAACCATCGCATCTGCATTTGCAAGTTCACTGAATTGTTTATTTTAAAAACTGAAGAATAAAGTGTATATTCGAATAAGTTTTGAGATTCAAATACGCTGTTGCAAAGTTTCGCGAACATCACTTCCGTTGATCCAAGCTGTTATTACAGTGATACAGTTACATTATGTGCAATCGCCATCTAAAATATAAAAGCGGCCGAAGCTCTCACAAATATTGGAACGGAACACGCCTCTATTGTCAAGGCGTTAGAGTGCGTTCAGATATTTTTGACCATCTCGGCAGCTCCGATATATCTGATGGCGACTGTATGTACCCAATGTACGGTGTAATCATAAATATGAAACTTTTAAACTGGAAACTAGTATTTTATTATTTTACTGCCCATTTCCTTACGACCGATTAAGTAGTAAACATGTTATAGTCGCTAAGCAACAAGTTGATTTTAAGTATCGTAATCTGATCGTGATCATCGTAAAAATAATTAATTAATAATTTATTTACTGCATACACTTCAGTTGCATAGCGTAAGTGCTAGGATTTACTTTTTTACTTAACCACCTGAAGTTGCCCCAAAACAGTCTTTTTGTTGGCGATTATAAATCAATGACCTATTGAGCAAGATTCAATTTCATGTTATTTATCTTTATTGCCTTTTCTAATAAAAAAAAACATTATTTTAAGTAACACTCACGTTATAACTTATAATGTGAGTGAAAATAGTGAAAGCAAAGATATATTTTACGACTAAAACGCATTTAACAACTAATTACGTACATTTATATTCTCAAGAAATTTTAACTCAAACCAATTAAATAAAATGAAATTTATGCAACCGTTATCAAATACGCACAACAATTTCAAATGAAAATAGGAATTCCGATTTCGTTGATGGAAACAATAACAATAGTAATTAAAAACATTTTGTTAGTGAATGAAGATCGTCCGATCGCAATCTAGTTCAAAACAAACAATCAATCAGTATAATACGTATGCATAGAGTTATTATTTTTTCCATTCATTCAATTGTGTTCCATAGACTACGAGGTCATATGTCAATAGGTGAACGGGCGACCTGAATGGTGAAGGTGTTTTTTTTTTTTTTCAAGTTTGACGCATTAATGAGTCATTCGTTCAATGGGAAATAGATGGGACAGATTATTCTTACACTTATAGGTGTTTTGAATAAGTATAAATACATGCTTATGTTTTGAAACAAATGTAGGTAATATTGAAAAGCTACCCACTTACAAGAAATATTAACGAACCATGACCACAAATAATATAGATTTCTAAGCCTATGAACTTATTTCAAGCCTATGAAGAAGATGTCCCAATTCCTGAGGCCTGTGAAATGTCAAACTCCTCTACAAAGCGCGGGAGTGTACAGGCTAGACTGTGAGTGCGGGCTGTCATATGTGGGACAGACGAAACGAAGCATTTCCACACGGGTGAAGGAACACATAGCGGATGTCAAGCACCGTCGGCAAAGGTCTGCAGTCTCTGAACATGTCATGGATAAAGTCAATCATGCTATAAAGTTTGACAAGCCTCTGGTTCTCGCTAAGGAGAAGCGATATATACCCAGAATGTTGGGAGAGGCCATTGAGATCAAGAAATATCCAAACTTTAATAGAGAGGATGGCTTTACTTTACCACCGGCTTGGGATCCAGTAGTACATCTGATAATGGAACAAGCACGACGAAGGCTGTGAGGCATTTGTGTTGTATGGTGTTGGACATTTGCAGTTTGTTTCTTTGTCAATTTTGTGTAGATTAATTGGTTAATTATTTTTTTTAACAGAGTAATGGTAAATTTTTTGAATATTGTATAACTGGCTTTATTAATAGTGTGTGAACCTGCCTTAGAAATCTATATTATTTGTGGTCATGGTTCGTTAATATTTCTTGTAAGTGGGTAGCTTTTGCACATTTTAATTTTTCCTCAGTCACCCGTTGACCACGAACGCTGTAAAGAGTTCGAAACGTCGGGATGTATTTTAAATTCATTATACGCGATTTAATCCGTTTCCATAGTTTTATTTCAAATGTAGGTAGTAAATAAATACCTCCAGTGACATAAATCATAGATAAAAAGTTTTTATTTAATCTTCATTCGTTCGTTCGTTCGTCGATCGATTCACAATTGCTTTATTTATTCTACCTGGCAATAAAAACGTGTGTATCCTATCATTCTACTTTCAAAAAGGTAATTTAATTGTGCTAAGTGTTCATGGTCACACGTCGAGTTTCGTGACTGCATCTTTATCTCGCCTCTATTATTACGTGCGATATCACCTATCTTGAGATTCTTGAGTGCATCTTATCTGTAAATAATTCCAGCATCGCAGATAAGAAAATAAGAACGTCTTAATACTTTCACTGAAAAACGTTTACTTATAGCGAATTAACGCAAACAATCGATTTGGCATTTCATTTAACTCGATTGTTCAAGAATCGTTGTTGTTCTTTAATCGATGCCTGTTTTCTTAACAAGATGTGGACAAAATGCCACCAAATATTCGCAATTGGTAAACATATCGTTTATAAAGTAACATTCACCGTAATTTCCATACTCAAGCTATTTTAAAAAGGCGTGTCATGGTCGTAGTATAATTTTAGTAAATTGATTGTGCTTGATCGAAAGCGTTTACATCAATTTAAATTTAGAATCCATATTCGCCGATTATCTTTTTAATTTCCGACGGTCAAGGCAACAACGGCCAGGCGAAAATTGCATAATAGTACATTACTACAGAGGCCGGGACAAAGGGGGGCCATTTCCCGCCGAGGTATGTATAGTGCTTTTCTCAAACATGGTATGAAATAAATAAAGTCTACTGAAAATAGTAACTTTGGATGGCTGTATCTCCTAAACGGTGCGTCGTAGCGCAAAAATAATCGAATTTTCGTTCCCCTTTGATATCCCGTATTTGATATCCCGTATACGCAAAAACAAAAAGTTAAAAAAAAATTCAAAAAAAAACGAAAAAAATATTTTTTGTATGAAAACGCACCCAAAATCAAATATTGTCTAGGGCCCGTACCAGTTGCAGTCGGCACGTCTATAAATCCCCTTATAGTTTTTTTTTAATTGGCTAAATACCTGGATGTTATGTCACAATTATCTGTGTTTGGAAATTTAAAAAAAAGCCTGTTACAAAACACGGAGAAACTAAAAAGCCAAAAATAATAAACCTTCGAATTCAGATTTCTTATCGGATTGCAATAATCTCAACATCCAAATTATAAACAAATCAATTATTTTTGTAGTCGGTACCAGACCTGTTCGTCGCCTTGCTAATATCCTGTTTGCCCCACCCAACCATACGCAGGCTGGCCCCGACTCCAAAAATAATTGATTTGTTTATAATTTGGATGTTTAGATTATTGCAATCCGATAAGAAATCTGAATTCGAAGGTTTATTATTTTTGGCTTTTTAGTTTCTCCGTGTTTTGTAACAGGCTTTTTTTGAAGGCGGTTTTATTTTTTTGTTAAAAAGTTAATTTATTTGTTGATTTTTAGTGGTTCCTAGTGATATTATATGTATCAGTCCGAATATATGTACAGTAGTGAAAGAATTATCCTTTAACTCCTAACCATTGAGGAGTTGACCTTCCATCATCAGCTCAGCCACATAAAATTATTACCATCAGGCGTAAATAATGGTGTACCTTTGAAAAATACACTAAAAACATTACATGTGCCTATAACATTTGAAGAGTTCCCTCGATTTCTCCAAGATCCCATCATCAGACCCCGACTTGGTGCCAATGGGACCATCTCGGGGTTATACCCGTTCGATCAAAAAAAAATTTTGAAAATCGGTCCACGATTCTCGGAGATATCGAGTAACATACATACAAAAAAAAAAAAAAAAAAACATTCAGTCGAATTGAGAACCTCCTCCTTTTTTGAAGTCGGTTAAAAAGAGGACTTTGCCGGCCTTGGCCTGCAAGGTTTGTATGAAATTCCATTATCTATCAATCGTCCTAGCCGCACCTGCAACGTCATACTTCGCTGCCAATTATAAGGCACATAACATCAATATTTCATACCATGTTTGAGAAAAAATTTGAATATGTTTGTATATCAATATCGAAAGATAAATATGTATACATCGGTGGTTACGATAATGAGTTAAAAACTGTCTTAGAATAAATTTCTGACATGTTATCATCAATGTACATAGACATTGATGATAACATGTCAGAAATTTATTCTTCCATTTTTTATTTCCATTCTTAATTACCTTATGATTTCCAACCCTTCATAAAATGTACATCAAAACACACAATAAATTTTGAAAGCACGATTATCAAGGCGCGTATTCAACGGACGAGTAGAAAGTTCGAGCAGACGGACGGAGTGAATGACAGTTATTTATTATAGTGAATACTCGCCCGATGGGTGCACTTGTACCTTTATCGAGTACAGGTTCCAGCCATGAATAGAGCGAATTATTGTGCATTCATTTTTTCTTTTGACGGTGCCGCTAACGATGTTTTTGTGCCAGCATTGATTTCCAGTGATCGTGTGATTGGTGATATATTGTCGACCACTCGAAAGTTGGAAATTAGGATCTCTCCAAATTAAAATCAGACACGGCGTTAAAAAAAAACAAATGTCAACGTCCACACGTTGTTTCTAGTAGGTAAGATTGTCAGTTTAACAAATGCAGTTTTTATTTGTTATAACTTTGATTAAGAATTTAATTTCTTTATTAAACCATTTATTACATTGCAGTTATGCACAACGAAACAGAACACCTACAACTGTTACGCAGAAGAAAGTGCTGTACATAATCCTATTAAATAACGTTGAACTCTTTATACATAGATAGAAATAACGTTAGTCAGCTGATTGAAATTTTTGCTCTCATTTCCCGAAATTAATTATTCAAATTGATTACTGAAATTAATATGTACTTACATGCACAATTTTATTTCATAAAGGGATCGGTAAGACAATATTGACAATTAAAACAGATTAAGCAAAAAATTGTCCCGTCTGGACAGGCCTTTCATGCCATAAACAAATTGTTACTTTTTATTACTCCCGACGGATGAGGAGGCAAAGGTAATGTCCGTTCAGCCAGCCTGTGTAGTGTATATTGCAGACAGCAAAATAGCTGGAGGTTTCGTGCAGCGAGGTCCTAACCAAGCCCTCTATACTCATATTTATAATTAAAAAGGCGTTCCTTTGTTATTAGTTATGGTGTGGCGAAACTGTAACGTAACATTAACTGGGAAAATTACGGTAAGTATTGTAACAAGGTTATTTGGTGATTTATAGGGTTATTTGCCCAACATACCTAATTATATCGGTGTACTTATAACAGTACGTGTCCTCAATTATCAAGCATAAAGTGGGCTGGCTAGATGGATAATAATAGAAAAATACCTATCAAAGTTATAGTTTGACTTAAATGTTGTGTGTATAGGTACCATAATTATGAAATGCGACTCTTACAAACTTATATTCAATTGCAATAAATTACATATATCTCCTCGTATAATGTAGGTAGGGTGCATTGGGGTAATTTCGAAAGTCGTCTAATTTATAAATAAGATTCCCCTTTCGAAATTACCCGACCATTTCTGTGCTTCGAAATTACCCCAATGCACCCTATACAGAATTAGTAAATACATGTCCGATCGTATAGGTACCTACATGAAACCACATGACATGAATCGAACATAGTGGTTTCGCTAAAAATTCTAAAAACACTCATCAACGTTCTAATAGACAATCTTAGTGACAGTGTTACTGAAAGAAAATCTTGCAAATGATGAGCATTAAGGGCGTCACCTAGAAAGCGCTGATTTACCTCATCACTTTTATTTGGTGTAAGTAGGTTTGACTGACCTGAAAATTGTGTAAGATAAAATAATCTTTTATCTGTAGATTATTTCGTCTTGGTACTTGTCAGTAACAATGTGTGGCTTTGCCACTATAAACTTCTTTATCCTGCGAGAAGAATTATATGTTTATACCACAGAACTTTATTTATATAGAAGAAACAAGTTCATCTATTTGTATAGGGGCCGAGCGTGTCAAATTTTGTACTGAAGTTGTTTCTTGCCTGTAATTTTAAATATGTCTCAGGCTCTTGATTGTTCATAATTTTTGTGTTGTTGCAATTGAATATCACGTAACGAGGCATTTTTTATGTTTTGATTGACTTCAACTTACAAAAATTGACGCCCGAAAGCTGCAAGCTGCGATTAAAGACGGACAACTCAGTGGATTTCACTGAGTTGATTTGACACGCTAAGTAGATACGTTTGCTTGATCTATGGTATATATGACATCTGTGGTTTATACCTAAAAGCATTTAGCGTTAGCCTAAGAGCTTCTACGGCCATCAGAAGAAGTTGGCCACTAACTGTCCTCTCACACACTATCATTATTTAAAAAATAAACAAAATTTAAATTCGGAACAACCGTTCGAATAAAAAGTTTTTATGTCAACAATAAGACATCGCTACTGGCCAGTAACATATACATACCTAACCGTTATTTTGTTACGATATCTCCAAACCAATGTTTCCTGTGTAATATTTTTCCTAAAATTAATTTACTAGTTTTTTGTTGATATTAACGTTCCTGTATTTGATTTGTTGCCGACGATAGTAATTATTTTTAATGATGTTAGCCAATCGAAATCGCAATGTTTACATTACTACATGCACATATGAAACTATTTTAATTACGTTGTAATGTAGAGCAAATTTACAAAATTAAAGCAAATAACAGAACACCGGCATAAATAGCGAATTATCTACAAATCTACTTAACATTCCAAGCAGATTCCAATAAGAAATTTACATGATGATTAAGACTGCAGCTTAATCTACAAAGATTCAAAAAATGCTTTCTCTTTGTATTGAAAACTCTAAATAAGACAAACAGGAACAATAAAACGGGTACTTACAGAGATAGAAAGTAAATCCGAAATATAAAGTCTCACAGCGTTAGATCACGACTACACGGCTGTACACAGTCACAAAGTTATAAAAACTTTAAAAAAAACTAAACACTATCGTCACAGAACACTTTTTAAATCACTGGATTAGAGTCAACGCAGAAGATGAGCGTTAATTCAAATCAAATGGAACACGGAATGCCAACTTAACGGCGACAGCGAATCGACGTGCGCGCGCCGCGACTGTTTGAGTCCGTATGGAAGCGGCGGTTTGAACGTGGAACGGTTAGCGCACGACCACACCGATGATAATGGGACGCAGACGCTTTTTTATCCCGCATCTTATTCATCTTTTTTGGGTTCCAGTGAAAAAGGGAACCGACACGGGTCTCTAGCAGGCTTTTATCAGAACTACCTACACGGTTCGTTTGTTCTATAAGTCATATAAAAGAGTTTGGCCTTTGACCAAGTCAAAGATTTTTAATTTTTTAGTTTTTTAATCATTAACAATCTTAACACTCATAACAGAGCAAAATAATAATACCTTTTTCAGTCGAAATGAGATTTTTTAAGTCTGTTAAAAAATCAACTTCTATAATAAATCATTAACAATAGAGTAACCTCAGAGATATATTATAGAGTATATAAACACCAGATGATATCAGATCATTCAGTGCTGAACAAAATAATTTAATAATATGTATAGATGAAAGTGATGAAACTTACAGAAACACAATAAACGAAGAAAAACAAGCAAACAATATACTTCACTATAAATTATGTTTACATAAAATCATTAAAAACTTGTAAAGAATTTAAACTAAAAAAAAACTTCGCGGAACCACCGAGTCATGCTTGACCAAATTTAACTTTTCTTAATTATTCCATAGACACGCTTAAGATTTGGGAAGAGGGGTTTGATTACCATGTGTGGTCCTGACGTTAAGTGCTTTGTTATCAATATCGTGCTCTATTAGAAACTAATTGGGCCTTGGGATTTAGTTGCTTAGGGAAACGTTTTTATTCAAATGAACTTTCTACCTTTTAAGCCAACTGCCAGTAACTGCCATTAAATATACATCTGTATACATTTAAATTAAATCTTATGATGGGCCTAGTTTATCGTCAAGAGTACACTGACGGTCGGTATCGTATCGTAGTACAAGAAGTTTTGAAGTCTTTCGAACGGATGGAACAGGGTGCGTATCCGAATGGCACAAACACTCACGAAACGAAGCGCTCGTCTCTATCGCTCTTGCCTATTGGCGCGACAGAGCCAGACTACCTTTCGCGGCGTTTCGTTTTCGTTTCGCGTCGGGTAAATGCCATTCGGCTACGGCACCTCAGCCAGTTTCGTATCTTTCGCCACGATACGAAACGTCAACAGTTGGACTCTTGGTTAGAAAGACCTTTATTGAGTTAGTCAGAAATTTTCAACTATTTCATGATATGTAGGTAACACTTCAAGCTCAATAGAGACGAGGAACTCGTTGAATCAAAATAATCAAAACACATTTTCAGCGCAATCGCTAATAACAAGTTGTTGACTCTATGATACACTACCTACAGGGAAAACTACATTTTGTCTACAACGTAACGCTACGAACATATTTAGCTTAGCAGAAAGTAATTTAAAAATATCGTAAAGTAATTTAAAAAATACTATTCGGAATGTCTGAATTCTGAATGTGTATTTTGTTGCCTGTGTGGTGACGGGTTAAGAATTTCACCACCCCCTTTCTTCTCGTGGGTGTCGTAGAAGGCGACTATGGGATATGGGTTAAATTGTGGCGTAACTAGGCGAGAGGCTGGCAACCTGTCACTGCAATGTCACAGTTTCGTTTTCTTTCAACCCCTTATTTGCAAAGAGTGGCACTGAAGCTTTAGTAGTTTCATGTGTTCTGCCTACCCCTTTATGGGATACAGGCGTGATTGTATGATTGTATGTATGTATGTATTCTGAATGTATCTATTTCGGTACCTACTTGAACAGTCACCGGCAATAACATCGCACAAAAAGAGGGCCGTAAAAATTATTTAAATTATTTCTAGAGCCATAAGTGTGTGTCAATTATTTACTCGTATGCAGCCTTTTTTGTGTGATGTTCTTGCCGGTGACTGCACTTGCCTGAAAATAGTCTACATTATATTATGTCCATCTGGAAATTGTTTGGCTGATTATGCACTGGTCACGTAGGCAAATCGGTACAAATTATATTACGCAAACTAAACATAATCAATTACCCAGAAACCCCAGGATTGTGTAGAATTGCCTAAACATAATAAGGCTAATAATATTTATAGTAGTAGGTTCAAGGAACAAAGCTTTATTTAGGTATTAAATATTCTGTTAAATTAGCTGGTTCAGTTTCTGATTGGACGGCGTCTGGTATTTAATATTTTCTTTTGTTTTCTTTTTGTTCGTCATTTCTAGTGATGTGCAAGTTGCGGAAACTTTCCAAAAAAGTCTTAAATTTCTTGAAAAATTACGAAACTTTCACGAAAAATAAAGGGACTTTAAATTTATGAAATGGAAAGTTTCCATCCATACAAAGTATGGAAAGTTTCCGAAGTTTTCCTATGTGAAAGTTTCAGAATTTTGGAAACTTTCCGTCGGCACATCAGTAGCTAGTCATCTCATCTTATGTTTTATTGGGTAGATACTGAGTACGTAAGAATAACAGAGATAGAAGTTATTCTGCGTTGATTGGTGGTGTTACTGCAGCTCTAACTGTAGTCACTTTAAACAATCGTTACAAAACTATGAAATTTGCACCTCAGCCCAACACGATCTGCAACGGTTTTTTAGGGTTCCGTAGTCAACTAGGAACCCTTTTATAGTTTCGCCATGTCTGTCTGTCCGTCCGTCCGTCCGTCCGTCCTTCCGCGGATAATCTCAGTAACCGTTAGCTGAAATTTGGTACCAATATGTATATCAATCACGCCAACAAAGTGCAAAAATAAAAAATGGAAAAAAATGTTTTATTAGGGTACATGTAAAGTGGGGGCTGATAATTTTTTTCATTTTAACTTCAACGTGTGATATATTGTTGGATAGGTATTTAAAAATGAATAAGGGTTTACTAAGATCGTTTTTTGATAATATTAATATTTTCGGCAATAATCGCTCCTAAAGGAAAAAAAAGTGCGTCCCCCCCACCCCCTCTAACTTTTGAACCATATGTTTAAAAAATATGAAAAAAATCACAAAAGTAGAACATTACGAGTATATAGACTTTCTAGGAAAATTATTTTAAACTTGATAGGTTCAGTAGTTTTTGAGAAAAATACGGAAAACTACGGAACCCTACACTGAGCGTGGCCCGACACGCTCTTGGCCGTTTTTTTTTTGGTGATTTAACGCAACGCCTACTACACGGTCAACGATGTTTCCAACGCCCAAATGTAAAGTACAGTCAGCTTGAACAGTAGCAAATAGGTCAATTCGCCTAAAGTATCGCAACTCTATTTAATAAGTAAAAAAATGGAATTCGAAGATACCTTAATCGCGCTGCGGTTGTATTGTGTGACTTCTTTCTACGCGTAAAAAGAAAGTTGTCCTATATTGTTTTAACGTAGGAAAAACGTCAGTACGTTTTTGGCGGCGATTATTCCACGTCTTATTGCAGACATGTTTTGGGGACGCAGACGCATCAGTGCATTGCGTTGATCGCTATACGAAATCCACACAAGAAAACTGAGCGCTTTTGAACAGACGAATGACCGACAAAGTCAAGGGATATTTTTATACGGAATTGATACGGGCATGTATTCCAAGAAGTTGTAAAATAATCTGGTTCAAAAGTATTCATACACTATTATTGTTTTACACATGTACATATATATTTGACTTGTACCTGTAGATAAAGCTATTCGAGAGTGCAACGATATTATATTAATGCTGACTGTACTTTTCTCTAACTGCTAACTAACTGCTCGCATGGCAGTTCACGCAAGCGTGGTAACAGTATCACGATGACGCGCTAATAACATGTAACGTAACTTACCAACAGTGAGATATTGTTACGAGTACATTACATTCTAGAGAATGTAAGCTATAGATAGCTTATTTTCAGTTCGCCGGATGATAATATTGATTATTTCATGATGCCTGTCAGTTATTTCCATTCTCGCATTTTTTTATGCCACGTCGGTGGCAAACAGGTATACGGCCCGCCTGATGGAAAGCGGTTACCGCAACCTATGGACGCCTGCAACTCAAGGGGTGTCACATGCGCGTTGCCGATCCATTAGAATCTTGTACACTCCTTTTTTGAAGAACCCCATACTTACACTGTAGTTCATCGGGAATACCTCGGCAGGGAGCTCATTCCACAGCCGGAGCGGTCGCGGCAGGAAATTCCTCTGAAACCACTCTGAAACCTCACGGTGCGCGACCATTTAGGTTGCAAGGTGTGTGGATGAGCGCACTGTCGATGGCGATGGGTTTGCTAAATCTAATCCAAAATCACAGACATTTTGAGACATTCTAACTTTTCGTATAGTGGTTGTTATCCTACGCAACTAATGGTCAAGTAACAACTGAACATCTCACATAATATAATACCATATCTTAGAACAGATTGCATGTCGCTACCCCTACATTTACCTAAATAGCATGATTTAATTTAATAAGTTGATTAGGGTTTTGTCCCGAGGCCTCCTTATTCACAAAACACTTTTTACAGTCTTTAAGTTCGTCACCAGTATAAGTAGGCCTCTAAATATGTAACGACCATACTTAGGCTAGGTTCAGGAGTTAAGTGGATTTTCAATAGTAAAGAAGTTACTAAGATTTTTAAAATAAGAACTCTTATGCTCCTGCGCAGCCCGGGGCATATTCACACGAGTTGGGAATGCGTAGATGTTCAGTTATTTCTCTTTAAATACACTTTGAAAATAACTAAACCAGTCTAAAAGGACCTCAAAATCTGAAGAAACTACACGTGATCAGGGATAATATTCAAGCCATAGGGAATGGTGGAATGTTGAAACTTTCAATTGATATTTCCGTTCAAAAATTGATTATTTTCAAAAATGAGATGACCTGCAACCTGCAATGATAATGATTAGGTACCCAGATGAGCGTTTTGGCACTTTTGGCTTTGAAAATGTAGGGAAAATCTTGTACTACATACTATCTACACTATGTAGACTCAAAGTCTTGGCAAGTACGTGACCTGTATTTTTTTTAATTTTTACCCGGCTACGGTTATGCAAAAGGAATAATGGTTATATTCTGGTAATGCCACTGTCTAAAGATCTTATTGGTGGTTAGGTGTGCACCAAATAGAACGCATATAATTATGTATACAGAAAATAATATTCGAATATTAGTTATGTAGAGCTACAAGCTCGTAAGTAATACAGACGAGCAAATTGCCTCGAAGGCATAATATCTAATAACACAACATACATTTTCACATTATCCGATCCGATATCGGATGTAGGACCGATAACCCATACATTTAAATCGCCATCTTTGATTTTTGCCTTTGAAATCCTTCCGACACGCGATATCGGATCGGATAATGGGAAAACGCACTAACGCCTCAAAAATAGGCGTGTTCAGATGATCTATGAGCATCTTGGCCGCTGCGTGTTTGACTGTACCTACATTTGTAAAAGAGCAAGATGACAAAGGTCACGCGCCATTTACCTCAGTTTATAACCTGCAGGATCTCAACCAGTTCTCAGCCGGCCTAGTCGAATGACAATCGACGCTAGAGTCTAGACGCCGTTCGAAACGCAGCCTGGCTCTGCCGCGCCAATACGGAGCGATAGAGATAGCTACGAAAACGATATTATCGTGAGCGTTTGTGCATTTGGCTACTTATCCAGGACGGCTAAAGCTCTCCAACGCTCTTTATAGTTCTCAGAACTATAAAGAGCGTTGGAGTGTTTCTGGAAATCGTAAAGTGTGTATGACAAAATGGAATTATGCAACGCCCTTTGAATTTGTATTCACGGCTTAGGAGGTTGAAGGAAGTGAGTTAATGCTTGTATTTTGTATGTTCATACTTATGGAAGCACTACCGATATATCATACAACAAATAGGTATAATACTTACCCCAAAAAGATTGGGTGTGATTGGTGTGTTTTTGCCTGTTTGCTGGCCATTTAGTGTTTTATATTCTCTTTGCTAGCTATCAACGATAAAAGATTGTTGTAAACTGTCATGAGCGTCATCGTCATGACAATCGAAGATGTCAAAATGTCAATACCAACTGATGTCAATGACTAATAAAAAGTAATGAATTTAATGTTTTCATTTTGTATTCCTACCTACATCTTTTTACTAACGTTATATCAAATTTTCACTAACCAAGTCGCTGAAAAGAAAATCAAGTAAGTTGGTTTCCTACTTTCTAAATTTATATATATTCCGTTATGTTTTAAGTGTTTCGTTGAGCCACCAATGCTAGAAATTCCATTAATGTATTGCATTCATGTATACAAAATATTCTTTTTTTAATTGCCGATTTTTGTACACCATAAATATTTTGAAACCGCTTGTCAAACGTGAAATTCTTAGACGATGGCGATGGCTCCCAATTTATATTTCTAAACATGTCCTTTAACACGCTTTAGTCGCGCACTTATCACACACCTTTAGTAGTGTACCACAGAATAATACAAGTGTACCTAGTTTTTCTGTTCATTTCAAAAGTATATTACAGAATAATACTTATACTTTCGGTCGCGGGTTCGAACCCTCGTACCAATGAGTTTTTCTGAACTGAATGTGCGAAATGTCATTTTGATATTTGTCAGTCACTTTTCGGTGAAGAAAAACATAGTGAGGAAACCGGACTAATTCAAATAAGGCCGAGTTACTAGTAGTTATCCTTCGGGTTGGAAGGTCAGAAGACTGTCGCTTTCGTAAAACTAGTGCCTACGCCAAATCCTGGGATTAGCTGTCAAAACGAACTCCAGACTCCTATAAACCGCAACAATGCCAGGATAAGGATGATGATTAAATAAATAAATAATATATCTTAGTAAAACTGACCTGTGTGCTGTCCTGGGCTCCCCTCGCTGCCTCTCTCCTCAGCTGCATTATAACTCGCTCCTTCGATTTGATTTCCTCCAGCTGCGTACAAACGACATTGCTATTAGTTTTACGGTAGGCGCAAGAATTAAACACAGAAAATGTGTCTGATTTCAGGTCTATCGGAGTTACTTATTTATATATTACCTAGGTCTTAGAGCTTTCGCATAACTTATATTAAAATAAGAACTCAAAGAGGTGATAAGAGCTAACCTTATTTTTCCCACTAAAACAATTAAATTAGGTAGTAAGGTCAAAGGGCCTATTTCACTTCTCGTAACATGCCTCTGGCTGTCTGGCTGCCAGAGTCTGGCATGATGCCAGCATACTTACCATTATATAACTAAAATCGACTATTTTACTCTTATTAAACAAACTAAAACCTAATCCTAAACTTTATTATTTAGATAATGTTGAGTGAAAATTCTTTTAAGATCATATTTTGTAAAACAAGTCCATCTGATGTAATAATCCATCTGATCACAGCTTTTTTAAAGTGAAATGTTCCGATGTTTCACTGAGAGGTGTAGTGTATTGTTTTCAATCTCATATCTCTTTGCTATTAGCTAGCTCCATGAGTAGGATATACAGCCTTTAGTAAGGAAACTTGCATAAAGTCAACTCCAGTTTAGTCTGGCTATAAACTGCCCACGACATTACATTGGGTAAATTATATAATTTACGATTTGATAGACTATTGGAGGTGACCAGCAAGCCAATTCTAATGTTTATTAAGACATTTAAGACCAAATTTAATACAAGAAAAATTATACTAATCAAAAAAATTGTTTGTCTCGAACCTGCGACCTACACAGACATGGAAAAGTTTATCTAAATTATACACCGTGGGCCTAAATAACCTGAAATATTTTAACAGTGTGTTCTTGACCACATTTAGAGACTATAATTTTCTGAATATCGCCTAGTTTCAGAGTTTTACCATTTCTTATTGCTTTTTTAACGGCGTTGACATTTATTATGGCCCACTATCTCATGTATAGATGTCAAAAGTTAGAAGTAAAACCTTTCAAAAATGTTTTTAGAAAAGAAACGTTAAAACCCATTTTAAGTGCCAGTATTATGAATAACATTTAGTTTTTATGGTAATATATAAAAATACATTCTAAAAAGTAAAAAAAAATATCTCCAAAAATTATAAAAGTCATATAAGTCATATTGTATTACATATTTTTTTCTTTGTTTTTACATCAAAAATGCGAGGTTTAAATCTTTCGGGTAATTCAAGCCCACGGTGTATACCTAATTTAATTATGCTTCTCGCCTGCGCCAATACGTGTGCGTACAATAATGATGCTCCCACACTGTCTGTTATAAATTTAATGTTATACATATAACATAAGCAAAATACACGAATCTACATGACATCATTTAGAATTTCGGTGTGAGTTCGAACCTGAGATGGCATTTACATTTCCTTGTCTAGACCGAGTAACCTTGGTAATGAAACTAATATCGTCTGACCAGGGGCGGCTCACTCTGCGATTCTATCGCCGCGCTACAAGTACATGCTGGCGGCCGCGAGTTCGCGGCCTAATCAGGGGTGGCGCGCGTTCTCACGGAACGCACGTTCGCACTTTCTATTGTTACTTTACGTCGCGAGTTTTTTTAAAGTTTTATATGCGATTTCGGTGCTTAGTTAAATAGACATCATGAATAAAATAGGACATCTTACACAGATCTACTATTGATTAAGTCCCACGGAAAAGTGTAATAAGGCTTGTGTTGTGATGTTGGGATTTAAACAAAAATATGTAAATACTAGATATAGAGGTATATAACTAGAAAGTACCCAAGACTGGAATATAATAGCATAACATTTCACCTGAGTATTGATTCGTTTTAATCCATAGGCAACCCTATCGTCCGACGCTGCGCACGTGCGGCTCGTTTCTTTGTTAGAATTTTGTAGGCATTTAAAAGGCGGCATTTCGTGAACATCAAAGCAGTGGGCCTTCTGTACTTGTACTATTATATATTCTGTGGTCTGACGACCATTTTTAAATGACTGAGGATTTATTACGTGTTTTCTGGTCTACAATCAATCAGCATCAGGCAATGACATTAAATGCATCAGGCAATTAGTAACAGAGTCCTTAATCACCATAAATCAATGGCTGTCGATGCTTATCCGTGAAATGGTCGTGTATACGAATTAGGCACAATACGCTAGTCAACGGAGAATATAAACTGTGACAATTATTGCCCAAAATTGAAATGAAATTGAAAAGGAATTGAGTCGTCGGCAACCCGAACCCTCCTTAGAACTTTTACTCTCCTTTTTCTGTGTATTTAACACAGCAAAAGGGAGTGTACAAGTTTTCAATGGGTGACACTCCTTGAGTTACAGACGTCTATAAGTTACGGTGACCGCTTTCCATCAGGCGGACCGCATGCTTGTTTCCCACCGACATAGTATTAAAAAAAGTCCGCTAGATTTTTCTGAAGCCAAGTTGGCGATATCTGGGATGATTAATGATGATGGGTAGATGTCGCCATGGGTACCTTTAGGCCCAAAGCCCATATGGTGGAAATATTTACTTTGGCGTCTTAAAAACTCATACAGAACAGCACCGTGTTAGCGATTCAGTGGGACTTGAACCCAACTACGACAGGGAATTTTTCTATTTTTAACCCCCGACGCATATACAACGGGGTATTATAAGTTTGACTTGTCTGTCTGTCTGTGTGTGTATATGTTTGTCTGTGCCATCGTAGCTTTCAAACGGATGAACCGATTTAGTTTTTTTTGTTTGAAAGCTGAATTAGTCGGGAGTGTTCCTAGCCATGTTTGATGAAAATCGGTCCACTATGTCGGGGTGTTATCAATTTTTTTTTAACTCATCTCTAATAATCTTAGCATCGATTGTCGATGTCGACGTTTACAAAAATCTCTTTTCGTTCTTTTACTAAAATCTCTTTACAAGACTTCATTGATCAGAGTATAACCAAAGGCCAGCTGTTTACTCACGACACTTAACAATATTCGTTGTGTCCGCGACCAGGGGCGGCTCACTCTGCGATTCTATCGCCGCGCTACAAGTACATGCTGGCGGCCGCGAGTTCGCGGCCTAATCAGGGGTGGCGCGCGTTCTCACGGAACGCACGTTCGCACTTTCTATTGTTACTTTACGTCGCGAGTTTTTTTAAAGTTTTATATGCGATTTCGGTGCTTAGTTAAATAGACATCATGAATAAAATAGGACATCTTACACAGATCTACTATTGATTAAGTCCCACGGAAAAGTGTAATAAGGCTTGTGTTGTGATGTTGGGATTTAAACAAAAATATGTAAATACTAGATATAGAGGTATATAACTAGAAAGTACCCAAGACTGGAATATAATAGCATAACATTTCACCTGAGTATTGATTCGTTTTAATCCATAGGCAACCCTATCGTCCGACGCTGCGCACGTGCGGCTCGTTTCTTTGTTAGAATTTTGTAGGCATTTAAAAGGCGGCATTTCGTGAACATCAAAGCAGTGGGCCTTCTGTACTTGTACTATTATATATTCTGTGCCGCGACCGGAACCACACGCTTTCAGTCCTCCCGTGATGTTTACCGCGACTGGAGTGTGGACGGAACTTTCCATGGACTGCATATATTTTAAGAGAGGAAAGGATAGATACGAGAAATGGGTAAAGTTGTGGTGTGGCAGGACTCAAGTCACTGCATAATGACGGTTGATCATAAGACAGATGGAAATCGGTTTAAACTGTCATAAATTTTTAATATGTCCGAAATAAAGGTGCGATAAGTAATATAACGAACAAACTTAATATATCTATACTAGCTTTTGCCCGCGGCTTCGCTCGCGTTAGAAAGAGACAAAAAGTAGCCTATGTCACTCTCCATCCTTTCAACTATCTCCACTTAAAAAATCACGTCAATTCGTCGCTCTGTTTTGCTGTGAAAGACGGAAAAACAAACCGACACACACACTTTCCCATTTATAATATTAGTATGGCTATTTGAATTTAATAATTATCCAAAAAAACAATATTTGAAAGATGGTCCGGTGTCTTTGTGTTGTATGTATGACTTGTGCGGCAATAATCCAAAAATAATATTCGTCTACCGTCTCCTTTTACAACCATTGCATATGAGTGTCCTTCATACCTCTTGGCCTTGGGACCTTAATCAAGCCAGCATAGACTCATGAGTAGACTCACCAGAGTCACCAGTTATGACATTGCGCGCGCGCGTCCTTCCGCGTGTTTGGCCACCTGCGCACGGAGTTCCATCCCTTACTAGACCTGTTACGCAGACCCCCTGGCCTATGCGCCTCATATACTTATATGCAACCTACATCAGACAGTCAAGCATAGTTGTCTCATGAGTAGACACAGACACTAGACACTCACCAGTTTATGGCATTGCGCACGCGCGTCCTTCCGCGCGGCGTTCTCTAACGCCGCGTGCTTGGCCGCCTGCGCACGCAGCTCCGCCGCGCGGGCGCACTCCGCCGCTTGCACGACCTGCAACACCAAAACACCATTAAATAAATAAATAATATATATACAATTGTACCTAAATAGTTGTCGTAAATTGCTTATAGTGCAATATTTCTCTAACTGTAACCAAATGTGAGAAATTATTTTTTGCTCTTTGGTTCGCATTAAGTCCGGCCATTTGTTTGTAGTGTTTGTACTCTATTTTATAGTGTAATTAATAAATTTACCTTATCAAGACGTTTTATACACCGCTGCCACATACACTCCAACTTATCAACCAATCACTTTGTAGCGTTCCATCAAGGTACCACACATGAGATTTTTTTTATATCCGGGCTACCAGGCACAACGCTAGTGGCCTAGCGGTAAGAGCTTGCGACTTTCAATCCGAAGGTCGCGGGTTCGAACCCCGGCTCGTACCAATGAGTTTTCCTGAACTTATGTGCAAAATGTCATTTGATATTTGCCAGTCACTTTTCGGTGAAGGAAAACATCGTGAGGAAACCGGACCAATTCCGATAAGGTCTAGTTACCCTTTGGGTTGGAAGGTCAGATGGCAGTCGCTTTCGTAAAAGGCACTAGCTACGCCATATCTTATTGGTATTAGTTGCCACATCGAACCTCAGGCTTCCATGAGCCGCGGCAAATGCCGGGATAACGCAAGGAAGATGATGAATGTTTGGGCTACCAGGCAGATAGGCAGACATTAGTAATATTGATGCAGTGTAGATTCCTTGCAGGCTTGCATACAAATATCTGAGTAAGATTTACCCACACCAGCGACATAGCCTTTATTTTAAAAGGTAAATTAATACAACAATCCTACTACTCACAACGAACAATAATAATATATGGGTTTTCAATTACTTACCCTTTACACAACGATATTACAATCAGTGCATAAAAATCTCTACCATTATACTCCACGCCGTAATTATCCGTCCACATCGACAGCAACTTTATTACAACTTTGATGACGTTACACATTTTAATTTGTTGTTGGTGACACAATTTGCCTCAGCCAATATTTTCCTTGCGGCGATAATTGACATGCTGTCGAACAGAGCGCTGACATTGCGCTTAATGATACCATATCAACGCCCCTTTTAATACAAAAGTGACCTTAAAACCTGCAGTGTCAAGTGTCCTGCCCCACGCCGCACCCGCTCTCGTAAAATGCTAACAGTTCTCGGTATAGCTTTACTACTAAATCATTCACTATGCGTAAATCCATCCATTCTATTTCAAGAAGTTCAAGCGTACCACAGCGATACGAGCGCAAAGGCCGATTTTGCATTTCAAGTCGTCGATAAAATATACAACGCTTTCCGCCAATGGTTTTTCACTATAATATTCTGCGAGTTCACATATTTTGAGAACAGAATACTGAAGTACACTGAGAATTATAACGATGGGTATCCGGTATTGCTCCTAGATGGTTGCCCAAGCAGCAACAACAGCGAATCGAAACCCAGAATCGACAAGCATGGAAGAACCGCTTATATTGTGACCTCCGACGAACTAACTATAGAAAACAATGAAATAGTAATACAAACCCTGCGTAGAACAGGAGTATTTAAACCGCGAAGTGTAGTGATCTTTGTAATAAACATAGAAGTGACCATGGACAGCTACTTCAATTATGCAATGAAAGAACACTTCCAATTATGTTGGAGTAAAAGAATAGCCAACTCAATTCTTGTGCTGTGGTCTGAACGGTTGAGGATGTACACTTACAATCCATTTTTTGATCAAATAATAGATGTAACAAACGAAAGCAATATCGGAAGATTACTGACCCTTCAATATGAAAACCTATTTGGAAGGGAGCTCCGTCTGAGCGTATTTAGAAAGTCTTTCATATATGACGAATCTGCGCAAATTGATTGCAGTTCGAGGTTAGCTTCGACTATGATGACTATCTTAAACGCTTCATGCAAAGCTTTAGCACCTCGCGACGGAAGCACGGTGGGAGACCTCCTGGACAATGGAACTGCCACGGGAGTTACCCGCGACCTCATGGATGGTTACACAGATCTTGAACTAAACTCGCGAATACTTAAAAATTCGTACTATGGATACATCGACACGACCTATCCTCTATCTCAAGATTCCCTGTGCTTCCTACTAAAGAAAGCTGGGCCACAGTCAACATTTATGACAACAATGAAACTGATCTCAACGGATATGTTTTTGATGTTCATGTTTAACATATTTGTAATGCTGTTAATAGCATTGATGGTTCTAAAGTCGAGGTCAGATGGTGGGCTCCGAAAGATACGCAATCATCCGCAACAACTGTTATTGAACTAGTCAAATGCTTCATAAGACAGACAGTTGTTATCAAATTCTTGGGTCCTGTCTTCAGAGCAGTCGTGCTAATCATAATCGTATATTCGCTGATAATCGACTGTGCTATTGATGTAAGTATTCATCATAATTTCACTACAACATATATCCCGTAAGCAGTAACTTGTCTACAAATAGCTGCTTTTCGTCAAAACTATATTTGCAACTAAATTCAGACATCTGTGCTGCAAAACCAATATCACACAAATGTTGTTCGTAGGTGCATTGCCCAAAATAGTCAAAATATTATATTATGTTTTCATACAAAATCTGATAAAGCGCAATCTACGTACTTCTATATTTTCGTCCTAAAATAGAGTGTGTTGCTTTCAGGGAATCTTAACATCGGCGATAACATATCCGCGATACAAGCCCGAAATAGACTCGTCGGCTGCACTACTAGCGAGCAATTTAACACTTGGCATTCACAATAGACACCTACGACTCTTCAATACGAGCTTGTCTCCGGAAGTCAGACTACAACTCGAAAAACAGAACCGAATCGAAATATTTAATGATAAGAAAATAAAAGCATTTATTGACAAACGCCAATTTCAGTACGCCGTTCTCTTAAGACAAAGCGATGCAAAATACATAAGCAGAAAAACATCTAACTTGAAAGAAGGAAGACCTCTATTCCATACAATGTTAGAGTGTCCTTTGCCATGCTCGATAGTCTACGGGCTGCACTATGGAAGCCCTTACCTGCCAGTCATAAATAAAAAACTTCACTATCTGTTCCAAGGGGGAATCATACAGCAGTGGGTAAAAACTGAGGAGTTCTCGGTCAACACTAAAATTGGCAACGCCTTATCAGGTGATAATAAAGAAAGGAAGGCGTTAACTTTGCACAATCTTCAAGAAGTATTTTTCGTCCTATTCGGAGGTTACGTTATTAGTGGGATATTTTTTATAGTGGAACTCTTTCTGCACAAAGCTACAAAAGTGCAGTTACACCCATTACAATAATAATCAACACGGACAAATGTCCGTGTTCTATCGTCTAAATCAGCCATACTCAAAGTGTGCTCCGCGGATCCCTAGGGCTCCGCAAAGCCTCTTTGGGGGCTCCTTGTGAATTTTGGTTACCTGATATGCAACTTCAACTCTCTTCCATAAAACCAAATATTCACCAAATTGTTAAAAAATAAAAAAAACAGTTTCAGCTAATGAAATTAAATTTGAATCTAATGATTAGATTTTACTAATAGGATTACTTATAAAAATAAAGATTGCAACTATTTTTTTTATTTAATTTAGGGGTTCCGTCAGATATTTTGCTTTCTAAAAGGGTTCCATGGGAAAATAAGATTGAGAACCGCTGGTCTAAATAGACGATAGTGTACTTACAATATTGTGATTTTAATCTATTTTATTGTGCCCATCAACATTCATTCATTCAAGTTTTAACATTCACCTGCTATGTATTTTGAAATGTTGTCTACTGTTTATGAATAATATATATCATAGTACAATTGTCTTTAATAAGCTACTGGTACAATACAAGTGGCACAATAAGACTTGTTGGCGGTCGTCTGAAGTACCGGAACCAACAGAGGGTGACGAACTAGCAATTAATGGCAAAAGTAGGTACTTAGTAGAAGTGCTAGTAGATATCTGTAATTACTACTTTTATTATAACTAGAAGTACTTAATAAACTTTATTTTTACCTTGACTTTTTCTTGAAGACCTTTGTTAGCTGCTTTTAAAGACTGAATTTCGACGGTTAACCTTTTGCAATCCGCTAATCTGTTACCATCATCACACTTCTCTGTTTTAGATGGTACTCTGAGTTGTTTCTCTAGGAACTCCTCTTTCTTTTTATGTTCAGTCTTCAAATTTCTGATAGCAGCTTCGTGGAGGGCCTTCAGTCCTCTGATTCCGCTCCGCTCGGTGTCGAGGGACTGCTTCAAGGTGGCGTTTTCGAGCCGGAGCCTTTCGACGAGGTTCTTGAGCCTATTGAGGAACGCCTCGTCGACGGTCCGCTTGTCGGCGGCGGGGCCGCTGGAGGTCGAGGTGTCGGTGGACGCCATGGTGTGACGTCACCGTGTCGTGTCGGATGCGTCTCGAGCGTCCGCGGTTTATGCCTTTTGGGCACTGTGACGTTCGTTGCGTGGTCCGGTTGCGGTGGGGATTCTGGAAAACAACATAATTTTATCGAAATTGGAATTTATGATTTGTTGAATGTTCAATTCTGTGTTGTGTTCCTATTTGGGCTCCTAAATTCTGTGGTGTGTTCCTAAAATCCTATTTGGGCTCCCTTTGGTTTAGGTGTAGGTACCACAAAATATGAACAAAAACTTGCTTGTTAAGTTCTTAGAAGATGCGAATAACGAGACGAATGAAGAATCAATGAAATTCCAGACTGGTAAATAAACCACCGACACTTGCTTACATACAAATATGTATATGTATGTATTAAAGTATATAAATGCCTGATTAAGTAGATTAATCAGGCATTTTATATACTTTCCCCATTTACTTGCCTAGCTACATTTGCCTAAGTGTAAGTAACTAATCTCTTAAACTTGTCATAAAACATTTATGTATCTACACGTCGTACATGTCGTTTTATTTAACAGCCATTTGCTCATGTTTTTCCGACTAAAATAGTTGCCTTTGCAATAAATCACGGTTATATTTCTACATATCGCATAATTATCGGGTTCATGGCGGACGAAGTGGGTCAGGGCGAGGCAAATGTAGGAAGACTGTGGGCTCCCGTCGTGACTCAAACACAATTGATATGTGATGGTTCTGATGGTGTGCTTCAATTGGCTCAAGATATCAATAATTAAAATGAATGTGGTTTTTCACTGATACCTAAACAAAATGCTAGGTTATTGATTCATTAGTGTATAATTTCATATGAAAACAAAAATATTTAGACAAAGTTAACCTACAGAGGATCTAACCCTGCATAAGTTAGGCTGTCGCTAGGGATAAGTATGGGCATTGTATTTAATGTTAGGTTTAGGTATCTCGTTTTGTGTGAGCGGATATCATTCCGAGCAGAACTTATCAGGAGAATTAGGTAGAGGTACCTCCTAAAAAGCCGCAGACCAAAATATAACACTAGATAGGCTGTATGCTATCTTGATACAGATGTACCTAATATAAACATATATGTATATATAAAAAATATATATGTATTATGGGAAGTTATACACCGTGAGAACGATAATCATGCTAGGTAGTCGGTGTTGTTTTAGGTTTGTAATCTGTTATCACTGTTTGCCTCTAACAAATAGGATTGTAATCCTAAAATAAACAATACCGAAGCTACCATTTCCTTGCATTAGTAACTTTTTGGTTTGCCCCAAATCGCCAATAGTTTGCCCCAAATATCCAAAGTCGCGAATAAAAATAGTGCTCATTTGAGCGCTCGGTGACATCATTACTCAAATGACTGGTGTCACGCCCTGTCTCAATGTTTGCCATTGTACTTGCTAAAATAATAGTGTAGGTAGAGTAATGAGCATTTGGTCAATATGGTACCTAAGTAGTTATATAAATCCTATATTTTTACTAAAAATAATATCGAAGCCTGATTTGTTTACGCTGCACGAGGAAAGGACCGAAAAGCTTAGTGTAGCATTCCTTATTATATTTATACAAACTAAGCTGATACACTGTACCTACATACTTATAAATATGTACAAGATTTTTATAATTACAGTGAGTTCATTTAGTCATCTAAAAGTCAACAGAGGGAGGTACCTTTAGAAAATGCGAAGGTTTTTCCATATACAAAATGTAAATTATCGTGATTTCGGTGAGTCCTATATGGTAAACGAAAACGAAAACTTACCCTAAATAACTACCTCGCATACTAATGTGTTATCAGCCCTTCAAAATTAGATCTCAACCCGCAACAATGTGCCATACTAATTATAGCAGATATTTTCGTCGCAAGATCCATCCAGACAATTAAAACCATTGTGAACAATTGTATTTTATCGCAGTGAAATACGGTCTAATATTGTGATCATGTAGTGGCAGCGCGCGCGCAGGAATTAGAGCGGATTTAATAAGGAAGCGCAAAGGACGAGTGCAATTGTAACAATTACAGAGGTGAGCCTGTGACTTGTGATGGTGAGGCTAGGGTCAGATGAATTAAATAAGTGTGACTATGATAGGTATAACACGGAGACAACCCGTCATAAGGACAAGAAAGCTAAATGCATAAAATATATCACAAGAATTGTAAAAATAATTCGTGTAGCTCTTGTAAACGTTTTGAGCGGTGTCGCCGAATGGCATTTCTCCGACGCGATACGAAAACGAAACGCCGCGAAAGGTAGTCTGGCTCTGTCGCGCCAATACGCAAGAGCCATACAGCGATCTACTAGCGTTTCGTTTCGTGAGCGTTTCGTGAGCGTTTGTGCCATTCAGCTACGCACCCTGAAATCGCCGACGTTGAGGTCACGGATGTCTACCAACCAACGATATTTCGACCAACAGGATGAATGGATTACCAAATTGATGACCATAATCATATAGAGGATGACCATATCAAAATCATTTTTAACCGTTAACCCTACGGGAAGAAGTCGGGAAGAAAGGAGGTGGCGAAATTCTTAGCCTCTCACGAGTCACCACACGAGGGCAATTGCTAAAAGTTGCACTGAAACTTAAGAAATTTTACATTCTTTTCCTTCCTACAGTGTCTATACTACTTATATACTGTCTATAGAATAGAATAGAATAGAGCAAAAATTTATTCGTGAACACAGGCAAGACAAAATACACATAATAACAACAAGACAGAAAGGAATGAAGTGGGAAATGGCCTCATCTCAGCGTGTTGCTTGTGACTTCCAGCGCTGACATTCTGATGAGACCATCAAGTGAGAAAGATTCACGGAGGGTAACAGACAGAAGAAATACAAATCACATACAAGAACGTGGTCAAACAGTTAAGAAAGTGAAAACGTTAGATATGTATTATTTGATTATTATTATTTGATCTGTGGTCATGCCATGATCACAGATCAAATAATAATAATCAAATAATGACCGTCATGGTATGTGTGTCATTTTAAAATGGGTTTAGTTGATGATAATGCATATCAGTTCAGCAATAAAGTGATTTGGCATGTGTGCTCTCAATCGATATAATAATTGTAATTCAATATGGGAAAAGCTACAGACAGGGCAGACCTATTCATCAAACTTGATTTGATTATCAGCTTGAAACAAATATATAAATAAATTGCAACTGATCCATTTTTTGCCATGTTTTACAATGTTTGCATTATTAAATAGTGTCCACCGGTTATTTATACTCGGAACTCAACTTAATAGTGGAATGGAAATGGAAAATGGAAAAAATGGATTAGTTACAATTGGCCCCCGGGATTTCCCCCGCTTTACCTTAACTTACTACTGTGTTATTGCTATCAGAATATTCAGAATTGCCTCAGAGCTTAGTGTAATAATAAATAAATATTATAGGACATTCTTACACAGATTGACTGAGGCCCACGGTAAGCTCAAGAAGGCTTGTGTTGTGGGTACTCAGACAACGATATATATAATATACAAATACTTATATACATAGAAAACATCCATGACTCAGGAACAAATATCTGTGCTCATCACACAAATAAATGCCCTTACCGGGATTCGAACCCGGTTTAGTGTGACTCTAAACTACATACAGCTTGGTAAAAAAGTAGTTATATCTAGAAATTAAAAAGTGGCAACATCGTAGTGTCCTCCCGTTTTCTCACTTATACACCGTGCACCGTTTAGTTGTGTCGATTTTGCAACTCTTTTGCCAGAGTGTATTTAGTAGGTACTTAATTTTTAGCCACTCTTTATCGCCAACAAAAGATAAGCACTGTATTTTGATAGCTACTGGGCGAGTAATTATAAATTGTCTCTTTTATTTGGTAAGTACCTATGTTATTTTACTATTCTGAATACGCCTTCAGTATCCCGCTTGCATTTATAATGATGAGTGTGTTATGACGGGATCGTAAATGGTCCCGAAATATCCGTGACGAGTGGATGACGATCCCAGTGCAATTTTATCTAGAAAACACCCACTGACATCGTCCTTGGACACTGCCAGAATTTCTTAAAATGTTGCACTATTTAGCAAAGAAACGTAGATCAAGATTCTGCACCTCGAGTGACTAAGAGTTACTTAGAACCTGAGAAATATGTTTGTAATTATATCAAAATATTAAAAGTTAATAAAAATGCAACAGAAGATGAAGGTTTTTTTGCCGTTTCGGTTCGCGGTATAGGCTACTAGACTCATCAAAATTGACACAATAAATGATTGTTTTCTATAGAATTTGACTTAAAAACCGATATTTATAGCTTTGAGGTATTAAAAGTGCATGATGACTATACGTATTTTTTACTAAAAATGATGTTTTTTTTTTAAAATTTTGGACACTGAAAACGCTGTCGGCGATGTAGTGACGTCATAGGACTCATATGTCGAATCATAAATGACATTTGTGCCTTATCTTAAATGTCAGAAAATGTTGTTTTCCAACAGAATGGCGACAAGCACAGATAATCTATATATGTACTAACAAAAGCTGATGATGTTATTGCCTCATTAAATAAAAGTATTCTTTAAAAATATTTTTGCGGTTTTCAAGTAATAATAAAATATGGCAATATTTTTTTTCGGTTCATTGAACAGTAATTAATAATACACCCTGTTTTTATTGAATTCCGTTAACTTTAAGGGAAGATTCTTTATTTCAAATACAATCAATTTCTCTAAGAAACTAGCCTCTTAACTCTTACAGTTTTATCAAATTGTTAAAAAAAAAATTATTACTGAACACGCGTGTGGCATCCCTTACCACTTCCTAATGTTATTTGTTTTGACATGTCCCGTCAAACACTTGACAATGACTTTAATGTTATGGTTAAGGTCCTGTCACACTAATTAATCCATTTATTATGTATGGAAATGAAAAAAAAATTTTTTTTTCGAGTTTATCAAAAACTGATACACAGGGTGGTTTCTGATGATGAACCTAACTGCGTGTCGAAATTAACGGAAAACAAAAAAAACACGGTGTATAAGAGAGATTAAAAAAAAACGGTCAAGTAGCCTATCGATGAAGCGTCTTCCTCAAAATGAAACTAAAAATCGTGTTTAGTCGGTAGTGTATATTCTACATACAAGCTACTTACACTTTATAAAAAGCAGTGCTTATTGCACTGTTTTCTTGTCCTCATAACAAAATGATCCAGTTTTCTGTTCGTATCCATACTCGCGAGTACTTAGCCACCTATGGGTTAGAGCGATTAAAGGCCGCATTTACATGGTGTTTTATTAAGTGTTGTGGCCGAGCGTCGACCCCTGCTGTTTCTAGGCAACCGAACTAAACAAACACATTCCTTGCTGGATGCTTGCTGGTTTATGAAGGTAAAGTGAAAAGGGTATAAAGGTGGGGTGAACTCTTTATTTTACATGAATATTTGCCTTTGTATTACTGCGCCCTGAAACATATCGGCTGTGTTATGCGTAATGCCCAATTCATAAAATTCAGAGACCTGACGGAATGGTAGCAGAACTTTAGCAGTTCTCTTTAACTGTCAGCATGCCTTAGAGCAAATTCCGTCACTGTTATTTGATCACTGTTAAACATATTTAGTATAGTGTAGGTCTGTTATCATGAGTGAGAACAACGATTATGTTGAACACAGACCTACGCCAGAACTAAAAACGATTTTTAATAATAAAATACATGTGCTCATTACACAAATAAATCTCCCTTAGCGGGATTCGAACCGAACATGGGAACCCAGCATTCGGCTTAGCAGGCTCACTACGCGCTATGCTAGACCGGTCGTCAACGTAATCGTTACGTGTTATATTATAAGATTTATACATATGTACAGAGTACTGACACCACTAATGTACCACAGGCCAAAAAATCCATTACAGAAGCGCTGTCCTTCAAAGTTCCTTTAAATATTTTATGGCTGGATGCCAAAGCGGTCGATTTACGAGCCGGAGCGTCGGAGCAAGGCCACGCGAAACGCCAAATGCATGTTTTTACTTTTATGCGGACTTGTCAATCAAAGTTTATATTCTCCTTCCTTTATAGCAGAGTAGAGTACGCGTACGAGTTGGATTTGTTCCGTCAGTCTACCGATCAAGAGCGTGCACAACCCTTCTGGTGTTTCGGGTGTCCATGAGCGGTAGTGATCGCTTAAGACGCTACGGGAGCGAAAATGCTAAAATGGAAAGGAGCCCTTTCAATTAGGGAATTTCAGTTAAATATACTAGTGTTATTGACTAGATTTATCAAAAAAAATGTCCATTAAGAACAACTCAGTTAAAAGATATTGCGAAAAATTCTTTAAAATCGAGGTTCCGCTCTCGACTGTTTCCACCTTCAAAACTTATTTAAACGGAACGAAGTTTGAGAATCTGAATTACAATGAAATAATCTGTGTCGGACCGTTTAGATTTTTTGGCTAATTGTTACCGATCTTGATTATCACACCTTTTTTGAGCCATATTGAAAAAGGCCGTTTTTAGAAAAAAAATATTGGCTCTAGCGTCTTTTAAAATAAAAATAGCAAAAAAATCAAAACGATCGTCTTAATATCAGGATACCTGTCTGCTTGTTCGACTCCTACCTATCGCACAAGAAAGCTCTCGAAAAGATCGCCAATGCAAAATTGCAAATAGAGAATGAGCTCCAAAAGTTTCAAGTTCATTGTCTAACAGCTTGTAGCAGTGTCTTTGCTCTAACAGCTTGAGGAGATTCAGGATCAGCTGAATGTTGCAAGAATTTGCGTTGTGACACCTCACACCCGTTAACAACGCCGAGATGTTGGTATTGTAAATTCATACGCGATATAATCCGTTTCCATAGTTTTATTTGTATGGGAAAACAGGTAGCTTTAGATTTTCAGTATTCTTGTGAAATCAATCAATGTTGCAGTCATGCCATCAATCATCATAATGACGTTCGAATTCAGCGGAAACAAAAAACACGGTGTATATCACTACAAACCACAGAATAAGATGCATGTCAAAAGACATAAGACAACTTTAGTCAAAATAAAAACCGTAATAAAAAAATTCCCTTTTGATCTGTCGAAATCACAGAAAAAAATGGTATATTGATTAGCCGATCAAATTGCCAATTTCATTGTCCCGTCTGGGTGCACCTTAAATCTACGATGTAATAATAATTTTAATATCGATAAGAACGACACTGGCCAAACTGTGGCAACATTCGTTCACACTTACTTGTCAATTTGGTCCGTAGGATTATGGATTTTACTTTAGGGTTCCGTAGTTTTCCGTATTTTTCTCAAAAACTACTGAACCTATCAAGTTCAAAACAATTTTCCTAGAAAGTCTTTATAAAGTTCTACTTTTGTGATTTTTTTCATATTTTTTAAACATATGGTTCAAAAGTTAGAGGGGGGGGGGACGCACTTTTTTTAGGGTTCCGTACCTCAAAGAGGAAAAACGGAACCCTTATAGGATCACTCGTGTGTCTGTCTGTCCCTCTGTTACAGCCGATTTCTCCGAAACTACTGAACCGATTTACTTGAAATTTGGTACACATATGTAAACCTGTGGCCCAAAGACGGACATGTAATTTAATTAAATGAAATTTAATCATAGGGGTCACTTTTGGGGGGTAAACTTGAAAATTAAAAATCAAAGTTATTAAAACTATATTGTGTTATATATCAAATAAAAGAGCATTTTATGAGCATTTGAAATATATTTTTTTTTTAATTTTTAATTTTGGTACATTAGAAGTAATTTAAGAAAATAGACAAAAAATGACCATTCCCCCCCCCCTTATCTCCGAAACTACTTAGCGTAAAATTTTCAAAAAAATACACGAGATAGCCCTCTACCTGTAGATTACAGGAAAACCTATTAGAAATCTACAGTCAAGCGTAAGTCGGACTTACGAGAAAAAAACTCAAATTAAGATTTTCACTCACTGACGCTGCAAGCAGTTACTAAACGTCTTAAAATTTTGTAAGCGTGATGGAAAGGTAGAAAGAAATTCATTTCTGTCTTTTTCTTTTTAGAAATTGTTCAATTTTTTTTTTCATTTGCCAAAATGACTTAAGTTCCTACTAAAAAGGAGGCGCTTAAGACCGTTTGTAAGTGGACTGAGCAAAATTTTGTTCAAATCGGTCCAAAAAAGGTCTCTGTTGACGAAAACATAGAATTTGTGCCAACGACAGCCCAAATCTGAAGTCCATTTTGCTCTATCTCTTATCGTTTCCGAGATATATACGTAAAGTCTTGAAAGTGCGAAAAGTTAACTTTGCCATCACAGTCGTTCAGGCGCTCATGAGTTCTTTGTATGGAAAAGTCGAAAACCGACTCGCACTTGACCAATGTTCATAGAACGTGTTGTGGTTTTTTACGCGGGTCCGCGACTGACGACGTTCGAATGTTTTGTTCGGAAATGTTTGAGGGTGGTTTCTTTGAAACGTCGCCGGCGGCGAGTGGTTCGACGGGCGAAGTTCACACGCCGCACGCGACGGTCTGTATTCGTTTTGTACAATAGCAACGGACGGCGGGTGGCGTCTTGATATGGAAAATGACTGACATGATGAAAGATAATGATGAACTCATTGAGGTAATACTAGAGAGGACACTGCGAGCAAAACGTTTGCGCTACAAACATAAGTCCATTGGACTTATGTTTCTGCCTGCACACAAATAAAATGTAAAAATGCCTTCCTGCGCAACAAGATGCTGTTTAAGCCATACGAGAAAATCGAATAAAACTGACGTGTCACATTTCATCGGTTATACACGCTATGTTAATCGATCTTTATTTAAGTAATTATTTCAATGAAGGGACGCGCTCCTCAAACGCGAAGCTATCGCTGCCATTTTGTTGAACGAAATCATAGATTAATCGCATCATAATCGCACAGACTTGACATGTAGGTAATGAAGTATAGTAATTGTGATTATATTCTGTTTGAAATATATAAAAGAGAAATGTTAAATTTATTTCACGTTATACTTATGAATACTACACAGTTCTAACACGAGTCGTAATCGATATTTTCATACAATAATAACCTATGATTTTCTTCAAGGGCAATTAAAGTAGTTATATGAAAAAAATCAATAATGTATTTTTGTTTCACTTAGTAGAACTTAAACATAGCACAATGTATGATAGTGCTAAAATTAAACTACTTACCCCCTTATTCATAGACGTTCACTAAAGTTATCAAGCCGATAAAGTTCGTTTGTCCCTTTCTATCACACCAATACGCCGAAAAGGGACAAACGAACTTTATCGGCTTGATAACTTTAGTGTGCGTTTATGAATAATGAATATTTTACAAAAAGTATAAAAAAAGGTCTACACTAAGAGTGTCGCGTCTAGGTGGTCATTGGTCAAGTCTTACTCTATGACACGGTACCTCCCCACGCATGCGCCGCGCGCTGCCGGCCGGAGCACAGACTTTGTTTGGGGTGTAATTTCTAGTATGTTAGTACATAGTAATTCAATGGATGAATTGTACTTCTGTGAACTGTTTTCGATATACTTAATCGAATATATGATGTAAATTTTACTTTACTACAATGCAAGTGTTTGAGTACCAAGTTAAAAATTTCACTTTCTTTTTGCCGGTTTCATACAAAAATATCGTTTGACTGTCTCTTTTTTTAGGTAATATCAATATTTATATGGAAACGGATTAAGTCGCGTATAATCTTCTTCCTCTAAGAATTACAATGTAAGTATTTTTGCATTCATTTTGATCAGAGCACAACACAACAGTTCAAAAATCAGTCTACCAGAGCTTCTGAGTTCCGTCGCCGACGACGGGTGACCAAGGGTCAGAAAACCCACGCACCCGCGACCGACAGCGTGTGGCACAGCGGCACATGCGGCTCACATCCAAACGCCGCCGGGCGCGTGTGACGGGCCAGAGAAACCAGGGCCTTAGGGCTAGGTGATTATCGCCGCGCCGCAGAGGACGCGCTGAGGGGGGCGGTGCTACAGCAGTTGTAGTTGTATGCATACCTAGCTCACGCACACAGACGCGTCCGCTGGCGCCGCCAGGGGCGGCTCACCCGCTATCCTATCGCCGCGCTACAAGTATATCCTGGCGGCCGCGAGCTGTGGCCGCGAGTTCGCGGCCTACTCAGGGGTGGCGCACATTCTCACGGAATGCACGTTCGCACTTTCTATTGTTACTTTACGTCGCGAGTTTTTTTTTAAGCGATGTCCGCGGGTGGAATGGCTAATAATACTTAATTAAATAGACATATTGAATAAAATAAATACCAAAAGATATTCTTATACAGATCTACTACTGATTAAGTCCCACGGAAAAGTACAATAAGGCTTGTGATGTTGGAACCTTGAACAAAAATATATAAATACAGCGTATATACCTAGAAAGTACTCAAGACTTGAATATAATAATATAACATTTAATGTGAGTATCAATTCGTTTGGATCCATTGGTAACCCTATCACCGGACGCCGCGCACGTGCGGCTCGTTTCTTTGTAAGAATGTTGTAGGTATTTAAAAAGGCGGCATTTCGGAAACATCAAAGCAGTGGGCCTTCTTTACTTGTGCTATTATATATTCTGTGGCGCCGCGCCGGTGTCCGCGTGCGCTCTCTGCAGTGTGCGCTGCCGCTACCACGAAACGTTTACCTACTCCGTGTAATACTGATAAAAGAAAGTATTGACATGAATTCACACGTTTCGGAAATGACTGTAGGTATTTTAAATATTTTAGCACAATATGTTTTTTGCCTCTTATTGCCTATATACAATATATACATACCTACTATGGCAACTCTATCACAGCGCAGAATATGCAGAAGCCACATGGTGGTCTGCGACAAAAACTCAATAGACATTTTTAGAGTTTTTAAAATAAGTACCTAAGTAGGTACGTGAAGTAACATGGTAAATTAAAAAAATATCATTACATACTTATTGCGAAGGTGTAAACAATTTCCTTCGTTTTGCCACATATCAATAATTACCTATCTATATTAAATTCATTAATCCGTATACATTATATTTTTACAGTACGGTAATACTCACCCCGTTATTCATAAACGTACACTAAGTTATCAAGCCGATAAAGTTCGGTTGTCCCTTTCCGACGTATTGGTGTGATAGAAAGGGACAAACGAACTTTATCGGCTGGATAACTTTAGTGTACGTTTATGAATAAAGGTGTTAAAATTTATAGCTACGAAATTTTACATAAAACATCTACTTTAAAATAAAATAAAAAAATTTTGAATTTGGTTAACATTATAAAAGACCTCACGCAAGCTGTGCTAATTAGTTCGCGAATTCGTCGAGAGGTGGCGCTAAACACAATTATGCTCATTAGAGAACCTATACTTCTAGCCTAGCCCAGTCTTTAGACTTATGTGAGTAATGTAAAAGTACCTAATAGTTTTGTAGGTACGGAACCCTCGGTGGGCGAGTCCGACTCGCACTTGGCCGGTTTTTTCCTTTAGGAGCGATTATTTCCGAAAATATTAACATTATCAAAAAACGATCTTAGTAAACCCTTATTCATTTTTAAATACCTATCCAACAATATATCACACGTTGGGGTTGGAATGAAAAAAAATATCAGCCCCCACTTTACATGTAGGGGGGGGTACCCTAATAAAACATATTTTTCCATTTTTTATTTTTGCACTTTGTTGGCGTGATTGATATACATATTGGTACCAAATTTCAGCTTTCTAGTGCTAACGGTTACTGAGATTATCCGCGGACGGACGGACGGACGGACGGACGGACGGACGGACAGACAGACATGGCGAAACTATAAGGGTTCCTAGTTGACTACGGAACCCTAAAAACCAGAAAGCTAACATTTAAATCGCAATAACCACCCTCGTCAACCGTGGTGTCAAGCTATTTCCATCCAAAGATATCATTCTGGCATTTCTGGCTTATTGTTTCTTATTTCGGCTGAGTTTCTTCGTTGTTTTTACAGACACGTTCATTTATTTAAGCGTGTGTGACAGGGAAAATAATTAAGGATTTCAAGTGACAATAATAGAGTCAGCGAATGTGTATGTAGGTACCTCTATACAACGGCTCTACCTCAAAGTATGTCGTAATTTCAAATTGCTGAGATATATTGTTATTCTTTTGTTTATCAGTGGTTTTAGATTTATCAGTTCACGTAACAATCCAATCATCATTCATATATTCATGTCCAATAAGTATAACAGTTTTTATTTCTTAAACAAGAAAAAACAGTACAGTTTTTCAGTACAGATCGGGTTTTTTTTGGCACTAGTAGTGTAAGAATTGGTTCATTATATGTCAGGTCGAAACTTCGGAGGGCCATCTGTACTGAAAAACGTCGTACGTTATACGTGCGAAAAGAAAATTCGTAACTCGTGTCGATCTTCCTTTTTTTCGCACTTGTATCGTAATGTACCTAATCTTTCAGTACAGATGGTGTTTTTTACGCACTAGTTTAAGAAGTGGTTCACTATACGTCAGGTCGAAACTTCGGAGAGCCATTTGTACTGAAAGACGTCGTACGATACACGTGCGGAAAGGACATTCGTAACTCGTGCTATGCTAATGTATTGTTACACGAACACACGCACGAAAAACTCCTAACCGGATTCATTACTTATCCAATTTTACAAGTACTTATCCAATATTACAAATCCTTGAAAGGCGATCCTAACCACGTGTCCATCAGCATTTCTTTGACACAGAAAAAGTTCAGGGCCTGTAGCCAAGAGTACAATCGATTACGCCCCTAGCATAACGTAGTTATCTTTCTCTGTCGGTCTTCCGTAAAAGTGCGACACAGACAAAAACAAGTGAATATCGGTTGCCGCAAATCGTATAGGTACCTACTTTGTTCTATTGACCTCTTGAGGCTCTTGGCGACAGGCGACAGAGTTTGCTGGCCTAACCGAAGTGACAATCGTTAACGTGGCGCAAGGGCGGATCCAGCTTCGTACCCAGGGGGGGTCACGTGGTCAATTTGTATGGCCAACCTAGGCTGCAGGGGGGGGCATGACCCCCATGACCCCCCCGGATCCGCTCATGACGTGGCGATCGAAACGCAACTGGCTCTGTCGCGCCAATATGGAAGAGCGACAAAGAGCTACGATATGCTACGAGCGTGATCGATTTATACTCTTGGCTACTCTCCCTGACCTTTTTTTCTGTGTCAGAGTGTAGTGGCTAAGGGAGTTCGCCCCACAAATTAAAAGGAGGGGTCGACGCCCTGTATTGGTTTTGTATAGGAAACGTCACGCAACTTTACTATTATTGATAATTTCAGCTATCCTATACTTTGTTACAGCACTGCTTTTGTTTATTTTTACAAAAGGAATGCTAATCGATTTTCGTTGTTGCAGTCTACTCATAACATAACATATACTTGTATATTCTGTGTTATAACGTCATAGCAACGTTCTATACTTAGCTCTATAGTATAGTTTCTATTAAATATTTAATAGGAACTATTAAACTTTCTAGCTATTACTCTTACAGTTACCTGCTTATGTATGTATGATAAATTCATAATAAATGGCTGATTATTGTTCAACATAAACCTAAAGCTTATATCCAACGCCAAATGTCATTTTAACTTTATCTCAGTAAACTGAAAATACTTACTTCTTGTGTAGGAACTACCCTCTAACTGCACCCATTCCCGTAGATATGTGGTTCCCTCCTAACAGAAAAGAAAAGTGGTACTTTGATCTCTTCTAGCAGAGAAGAAAAGTGGCACTTTGATCCCTTCTAGCAGAGAAGATAAGTGGCACTTTGGTCCCTTCTAGCAGAGAAGATAAGTGGCACTTTGATCCCTCCTATCAGAGAAGAAAAGTGGCACTTTGATCCCTTCTAGCAGAGAAGATAAGTGGCACTTTGGTCCCTTCTAGCAGAGAAGATAAGTGGCACTTTGGTCCCTTCTAGCAGAGAAGATAAGTGGCACTTTGATCCCTTCTAGCAGAGAAGATAAGTGGCAACTTGGTCCCTTCTAGCAGAGAAGATAAGTGGCACTTTGATCCCTCCTAGCAGAGAAGAATAGTGGCACTTTGGTCCCTTCTAGCAGAGAAGATAAGTGGCACTTCGATCCCTCCTAGTAGAGAAGAAAAGTCCCCTTTCCCAATGGGTTAGGTATGTGTAAATGAATTCTTTCTCTCCGCTAATTAGTGGATCGACAGATCTTCCTAGCACCTTGCTGGCACTAAACAATGTAATAGAGTTTTATTTGTTTTCACAGACGGATCTTTTGAAACCGAAGCCAAGTCTTTATCGAAACCAGGTCATTGGCTCGCTGAAAACAAATGAATTCCCACGTTTTACAGCTATCAAGTGACGAGATTGCACCGAAATAACTAAACATATCGATTTGTTTACATTTTAGCACATTTTAGGGCTGAGAAACGGCCGGCCCAGGTACCGATGGGTCGATAAGGTCCAGAAAGACCTGTGTGACCTTAAGAGCGCTTTCAAAAAATCTGCTTGCTCGAATTTCGACGCCGGCGGCGCTGGCGTGCGCCTGTGTGCAGACGCACACTATAACCAGAAGCATAACGATTGTAGCCTGCGGTACAGACATAGCGTGCGATCCTCTTCGAACCAACCTTACGTGCGGCTAGAGCGAAAGGGATAGCATTCATGGTCGGTACCGCCACGCCGTCAGTAGCGTTGCGGACTAACCATTATTGATACTTGCGTAAAAACACCACCATATATATTACATATTTGCATACATGATTTCGTGCATAAATACTTGACCTTTTAGTTTAATTATTAAACTTATCACAGTTTTTTTTATTAAAACGTGTGTAGCCTTGGAAGAAATAAATTAAAAAACTTTTATAATATAATAAATTGTGTATATAATATTGTCTTCTGCCACCGCGATAGTTACTCATGAAATAAATTTATGGAATCAGATTATATCGCGTATAATAAATATAATCCTTTTTCTTAGTTTTATTTCATTTTGTATATGATATGTTTTCTAGGTTCTTTTCGGTGAAGGAAAACATCGTGAGGAAACCGGACTTATTCCAATAAGGTCTAGTTTACCCTTTGGGTTGAAAGGTCAGATGGCAGTCGCTTTCGTAAAAACTAGTGCCTACGCCAAATCTTGAGATTAGTTGTCAAAGTGGACCGCAGGCTCCCATGAGCCGTGGCAAATGCCGGGATAACGCAAGGAAGATGATGATGTTTTCTAGGTACATATATATAATGGAACTAAGATCGGTTTTCTTTAATTTTAAGTAGTTTTTTTTTATATTTAATATGTGTTTTTAGGGTTTCGTAGTCAACTAGGAACCCTTATAGTTTCGCCATGTCTGTCTGTCTGTCCCTCCGTCCGTCCGTCCGTCCGCGGATAATCTCAGTGACCGTTAGAACTAGAGAGCTGAAATTTGGTACCAATATGTATATCAGTCACGCCGACAAAGTGCAAAAATAAAAAGTGGAAAAAATGTTTTATTAGGGTACCCCCCCTACACCTAAAGTAGGGAGTGATTTTTTTTTTTCATTTCAACCCTAACGTATGATTTATTGTTGGATAGGTATTTAAAAATGAATTACTGAAATCGTTCTTTGATAATATTAATATTTTCGGGAATAATCGCTCCTAAAGGAAAAAAAAGTGTGTCCCCCCCTCTAACTTTTTAACCATATATTTAAAAAATATTTAAAAATCACAAAACTTTAAAAACTTTCTAGGAAAACTGTTTTGAACTTGATAGGTTCTGTAGTTTTTGAAAAATATGGAAAACTACGGAAGAGCCGAGCGGCTATTTACCAACGCGGCTTTAAAAACCGGCCGAGAGCGTGTCGGGCCACGCTCAGTGTAGGCACTGAGCGTGACCCGACACGCTCTCGGCCGGTTTTTATTGTTTTAATTGCATGGAGCACAGGAAGGTCCACATCTATGTATTAGTTTTTTGTAAGGAAATACAACTCTACGCTACGCCTACCTGCTTTAGTTGACTGTTGACACACTGAGACAGTGGATGCGCCAGAGTATAAAAGAGTGATTACCATCTCTTGTCAAAGATCTTGTTGAGACGAATCAAATGAACCCAAACACGAAGTGTTTTCAAGACCTGGTCGTGGAATACTCTTGACTACCTTCCAGCTTCATCATCAGATCCTGGGTACCATCTCTTGTCAAAGATCTTGTTGAGACGAATCAAACGAGCCCAAACACAGAAGAGTTTCAAGACCTGGTTGTTGAATACTCTTGACTACCTTCCGGCTTCACCATCAGATCCTGGGTACCATCTCTTGTCAAAGATCTTGTTGAGACGAACCAAACGAGCCCAAACACGAAATGGTTTCAAGACCTGGTTGATGAGAACTCATGACTACCTTCCGGCTTCATCATCAGATCCTGGGTACCATCACCTCTTGTCAAAGATCTTGTTGAGACGAACCAAACGAGCCCAAACACGGAGTGGTTTCAAGACCTGGTTGATGAATTCTCTTGACTACCTTCCAGCTTCATCATCAGATCCTGGGTACCATCTCTTGTCAAAGATCTTGTTGAGACGAACCAAACGAGCCCAAACACGAAATGGTTTCAAGACCTGGTTGATGAGAACTCATGACTACCTTCCGGCTTCATCATCAGATCCTGGGTACCATCACCTCTTGTCAAAGATCTTGTTGAGGCAAATCAAACGAGCCCAAACACGAAATGGTTTCAAGACCTGGTTGATGAGAACTCATGACTACCTTCCGGCTTCATCATCAGATCCTGGGTACCATCACCTCTTGTCAAAGATCTTGTTGAGGTGAATCAAACGAGCCCAAACACGAAATGGTTTCAAGACCTGGTTGATGAGAACTCATGACTACCATCTGACTTCATCATCAGATCCTGAGTACCATCTATTGTCAAAGATTTTGTTGAGACGAGTCAGTAACCTAAAATAAATAATACTTACTAAAAATATTAGTCAAGTTACCAAAGTCGTCAACCCAAGGATCAAAGTTTTCGGTCGCAGTATACATGCAACAGTACAGCCAAACACGCACACAAGTGCGGTTTTGGACACGGCGGGTACCGCACACAATGACAAAATAACTTCGCGATCGTCGAGCCGCGTGCGGAGCGGACTAACATACGTCCTGCCTCTACAAGCTCTGCCGCGGTACTGACATCGCAAGCGCGCGTAACCGGTATTAAGGAGGCATTTTTAAAAAATCGTCAAAAATATTAAATTGCAATTAATAGAAAACGTTTGCTTAAAATCTGTTTGAGTAAGCGTTGCAGATTATTTTTATATTAAAACTACTTCAAAAACACGTAAGTTTTCGAAGAAATTGACACTTATTCTGAGGTGATTTCTGAAACAAATTGGATTCATCATATCCTCATTTACTCTATTCTAAAGCCTTATAACAAAGAAGTAGTCTCAGAAGATTGTAGTACAGGATATACATAATACAAATTTACCACTTGAAGCATTCAAAACTATCCAAATTTTACAAATTAGACGGACTAAGTCAGCACTTTTCGCGGGTTTTCCTAAACATGCACCAGAAAAAAAATCATAATTAATTAAGTGACTTAGTTTTTAAAAATCCAGTCTCACAACATGTAAGTTAAGAAGATGTCCTAATCGAATCCTGAACTTAATAAGTCTTTTAGATGACGGAAAGTGTAGCATTTTGCCGACTAAAACTATCAATTTTACATTATTACGACGTTTTCGTTGAATGCCCTCTTAATCTTCTTTAGTGAGGGCAACTGAGTACGACGGCATATTTAATTGTTTATAAAGTTTGAGGATACCTGAAAAAAATGAATACAAGAAGCCATTCTGCTTTCGGTCACGCGTGTACGCTGCGACCATTTTGCGACCGTTTGTTGACCGTTTGGTGACCGTTTGGCGACTGTTTTTTACATGGAATATTACCGTCTTAATCCATATTTTAACAACTTTATTGGTTTTCTAGGCATTATTTTTATTATTTCAGTATAGTATATGCACCAGAGCACTAAAACTTCACCAATCAATATACATAACACGCAAACACCGAGTAGTCAATAATATTATTACTGGTTAAACTGAGGTAAATTGATGGCGCGTTGATAAATTTAGACTTATTTTATGAAATCACTCGAGCAATTTAATTGGCCATGGTAATTAGCCCACATTATATTACAAATGCAAACAATATTTATCTTTAACAAATTCTTACGCCATTACATTTTAATGTCAAATGATTTTATTTCTTTTTTACTTTGACGTCTCTGACAGTCGCCATTTGAAAAGAATGAAATGAACGAATGATTTTGGGAAAGTAGTCGCCAAACGGTAACAATGTGTGCACGCGTAGTGTACACTTCTGTCACTTCTGTGACCATTTGTGCCTGTTACCAATCGTCCCCATTTGGGTCGCCGCGACTAAACGTCGACCGTACTGCGACTAAGCATTGAGACCCGAAGACCTGTGTTGTGTGTACACAAAATAGGAGGATTTGCGTAGGAACGGCGACCGATTATGGTTATATGGGAGGTACCTAAGTACAATTACTTGCAACAATATTTTGCTTTGCACAGGAAGTAACTTAAAAATATTATACACTAGCTTTTGCCCGCGGCTTCGCTCCTTCAACTATCTCCATTTAAAAAATCACGTCAATTTGTCGCTCCGTTTTGCCGTGAAAGAAGGACAAACAAACACTTTCCCATTTATAATATTTTGTATGGATAATTATGGCCAAATCTTATTGGTAGAGTCTATCATCTATGATTTTACGTCCATCGTTGTACAAGATAATAAATACCTCAAAATCTGCTTAGGTTTACCAGATATGCACAGTTATCGGTATATTCTGCTACAAACTTCAGTAAATTGCGTGAAAAATGTGTTTTGCTACTCCCACTGAAAGTGAAATCTACGAACTATAAATGAATTGTGGACAGGCCCCGTAGCCGAATGGCATTTCTGCTACGCCAAACGCCGCAGAAATGCAGTCTGACTCTGTCGTGCCAATACGCAAGAGCAATAGAAATATATTTGCATTTCTGCGGCGTTCGGCGTCGCAGAAATGGCATTTCGGCTACGGGGCCTGGTTCCTTAAAAATAGAGCAGGGGACAAACCTACCTAAAGTACCTAGACTCCATTTTTTCCTAGCCTTTGAAATTGTGTCAAAATATGTTTAGAAATGTTAATGTCCAAAGAAGGAAACCAGGTCGTCATCTGCTCTCGTTAGGAAGGAAAGCAAACGCTTTTAACATTAGGAGCGTTTAATTGTAAACAGCAATAGTACATTGTGCAACGTGGGCCGTAAGAATATTGCTAACGAGAGTAAGTTAAATCGCGACAGCTTACCGGAACGATTTAAAGACTGGAGTTTGCAATATTCTTACGCCCCGAGTTACACACAAATGCCTTTGATCAAACTTGCAATATTAAAAATATATTAAAAGAAAAAGAAAAGTGAATTTACTACTAATTACTAGTAGTAGTAGTACTAGAAATAAACTATGAATGAATGAATGAATGAATGAATGATGTACTATAAATTTTATAACTCCCTAGGGAGAATGACTATTCTATAACTCTCGCTCCGCCTGCTTGCAATAGCACATTTACTTTGGGAGCGTGATGAAATAAATTTCACGTTGTTCTAATTTTCAGTGTTTATGAGTATGAATAATAACCTAACCACAAAATTAAAATTTTGAAAAAAAAAACCCGACATAGTGGACCGATTTTCATGAAACGTGGCTAAGTACACTCCCGACTAACTCAGCTTTCAAACAAAAAAAAACTCAATCTAGATAGGTTCATCCGTTCGGGAGCTATGATACCACAGACAGACACACGGAACACACACAGACAGACAGACAAACACGTCAAACTTATAACACCCCGTCGTTTTTGCGTCGGGGGCTAAAAATAATGTGCTCTAGAAAAATGTTTTAAAGAACGTTTACGATTAACATTTACCGTCAGTTAATCAATAAAACTCAGACAATGTTTTCTCTAGTGAGTGTAGCTGTCAGTTACGTAAACTGACATATGGCCTGTCATAAAACAATCTTCCTCGTGTGATATCACATTGTGTATAACTAGCTTAAATATAATATAAATATCGGGAAACGCTTTCATGCCTCAAATGCGTTGCATTTAGAAATGATAAATACTATTTACAATGGTTGACTGATAGAGAACGCCAGGTGACATTAAGCTTGCTACCTGTGTCCTCGTGTAAAGAGTGTAGAATATTGGTAATGGTCCTTAGTTAATCAATGGCTTTTGCATAACGGTAGCAATAACATAATACTTATGTAGGAAGTTGTCATACCAAATTCGTAGACAATGATTTTGGCGTTAGAATAATGGCTCTGGTAACAGTACTGTAGATACCTGGTAAATACATATTATGCAGAAGACAAGCTCATTAAAACTAAGCAGGCTTAGTAATATGCATATCATAGATTTTATCGCAATAGTAAACTTGTATTAAATATTACGAACAGTGCTCCGGTCACTCGCGCAAAACCTAAATTCCTGTAAATAAAAAAGTAAACATTAATTATACCAACCTTAAGAAAAAGATCCTTTCAATCCTTAAAAATGCACTACCGAAACGCACTTCAAAATTCAAATTTCGAACACTAGGTACACACTAGCGCGCGTCGCTTCCCGTTCGAAAAAAAAGGAAAACCAAAATGGCGCTTTTACCGCGCACAGGAATTAGTACCTAGATTCGTTTTGCGTGTTTAGTTGTGTTAGTTGGGGTTAGTTGGGGGAACGACAGGCGGACCGCGCGGAGAAGACGTCGAGACTGAGTTTCAGTGGGCGGTTGCCGCCTAGCTGCGGGAAAGTGGCGTGCGTCATGCAATAACGCTCAATCTAACGAAAATATGGCATTACCTATGTTGCTGGCTGTAATTTGAGAGGTGCGGAAATTATAATTATTCCTTCAGCCATAATATTTAGTCCCTAGTTAAACTTAAGGAAAGGTTTGATATTATTTGTAATACGATTTTCAAGTGTCATATCTAATTCATCAGAATAGTTATACTATAAAATGGTAACAGAATCGGCCCCCATATCCCTTAGTTTCATTTCATTAAAAAAAGCATTATCTTTTTCGTGTAAACCTGTTGCCAATAATACTAAAATTTAAATTTAAATGTGACGAATACTTATCACTAATTCTCTCGGACTATGAGTAGCTGTGTAGTAGTCAAGCTTAAAATTTTGTTACATTTAGATACTTTGAAAAGCCTTTTATATAATTATTGTCAATTTTTACCATTGCATAATACCGTCCCAACATTCATACAACACGTATTAAACAGCCAACGAGCGAATTCAAAAGCTATCGACTAAAAATAACGATAACGTGCGCCTAAAAGAATTGTTTACTCGTCGCCGGGCGCAAGCGCAAGCCTGTTACTAACGCTTATGGTTGAAACTGTACAAGTAGTGAAACTAGTGAAGTGCATTTATCGACATCGATATTGATAGTCACGTATTCTTAAAGACGGTCAAGCAAACCTTGTCACTACAAAATGGCAGCAAATTTAAATAATGTATGGTATGTAGGGCTCGCCGGCTTAATTGTCTTCATAAAACGCTTGGCTTGCTTGACGTTGGCGGAATCATCCAAGACTCGTCTCTCTCCTTAAAAAATATTAAAAATGTATAGGGGCGAAGATTTGGTGTCCATATAATTTTTTAATTTAACACCTTTTTTTAGTGGCAAGGTTTGGTTGACCGTCTATAATTTATATTCCTTATATCACACTATAAATTAGTACAAACTGTACTATTATATATTCTGTGTATAAACTTAAAGTATAGTGGTGTGATGTATTACATACCTACTTAAGTCGTTTGTTACTGGGTGCCTTTTAAAAGCATCGAATTGTTCTTTTATGTAATAAAACAAATTACACACTCATTTACATTTTTTTAAACTAACGGACAATCGTGATAAGTATGAGCTTTGGACTCGCTTATTAATATTATGTTCGGCACCTACGTAAATGCACGGTTATGTACAGTCAACCAATTGGAACCCTAGGCCACTGTAGAACTATGTCGTAGTGACGTTAGAAATCAGATTGTGAGAAATCTCTTACTGCTTGTCATTTTGACATGGTTGTAGGCATGGCCTAGGGTTCCAATTGGTTGACTGTACAGTCCGTTGTAAAAAAGTGGCTCTTATGGGTAATGAGTAATTATAACACATCGTAACGAATAGCTACTCTATCATATCTGCTTTAAATTATTTCATTCAGGATAGAAATTAAGATATTAAGATAAGTTGAAACAGAACAAACTAACTAAACCATCTATTTATCACATTGTGGAAGTATATTTTCAAGTGCAAAAACTTCAATGAAATGAAGACATTTCAGACAATACTTGTACGCTCTGTGCTATCCTACACTTTTAACTTGCAATAAAGATAGGCGCAAGCTTGAAATAACGTCATTTTTTTTTTATAAAACACGGACTTCATCACTTCGCTCGAATAACTTATTTATTTAGCAGACTGTACGCAGTCATGATAGCCGTAACGGTAAACCACTTGTTATTTCGCACTGAGTATTAAATACCTTTTTAATCCAGTTTCTTTTAATTGTAAACCACATGCGACCATTTTGCGTTATCATATCGCTTTTAAGTTGCTATAATGCTTTCACTCCCTAAATAAGCTGGTTATAAAATACTCGGCTTTAATAACATTTTTAAGCAAGTCTACGTTGCGCAAATGTAACTTTAGAACGCAAGCACTGAGTAATGTAATTAAGTTAATACTTATCTTAGTATTTTTAAATAAAAATTCGATACATAAGTTTACCACACGCTTGAATTCATATTTACTGCTTACATGGATATCCCTGTCAATCCTGTCATAAAAATCTCGAGAAGAAATATGTACCTACCATGTGTTATGTTATGTACCAAAGTATACCAAAGTGTTATTTATATGTGTATGAGTTAACTTAAACTTGGGTATTTGCCCAGGCGATATCAAATGTTCAATATTCCGGGCGAAAAGATTTACGTAAGATGATTGTAAAATTTTGGGATAAACGTAACTTACGTTTATCCCAAAATTTTACAATCATCTTATATTTTTAAACTTTAAGTACCTAATTTTTAAATGTTTCTTATATTAATAACAGAAACTAGAATATTTATCTTCCTTAAAAGATTTCATCTCTTGCGTAAAAATGCATCATGAAAAAATCTATAAAATGAAACAGATCCTCATAGTCATTAGACCCTTTCCCACCACTAGTTAGAACATCTACTCGCTACTTCAGCGTATACAGAAGAAAATCAAAACAAACATGTCAAACATTTTCATGTAAACTCTTTTTACCATAACTTTAAAGTGAAATTAGCCTTATTACAGTCGCTTAAAGTACAGGATCGTAGCAAATAGTAAACTCGTGTGAAGCTTCCTTGAAAGCTGGTGAACCGGGTACCTAGCCAACGTGGCAATCGCGTCGTAAGCGTATCGTAGCTATATCTTCCTATCGCTCTTTTGCAGTGGCGCGACAGACCCTCAATGCTTTTCTATCGCCATTTACAGCTTTGCAAAAAATAACCACAAAATTAAAATTTTGACAAAACCCCCAACCGCGACATAGTGGACCGATTTTCATGAAACATGGCTAAGAACACTCCCGACTAACTCAGCCTTCAAACAAAAAAAAACTAAATCGAAATTAGTTCATCCGTTCGGGAGCTACGATGCCACAGACAGACACACACACAGACAGACAGACAAACAGACAGACACGTCAAACTTATAACACCCCGTCGTTTTTGCGTCGGGGGTTAAAAAGTGGAAATGGAACTAATTATTTTTATCATAGCAACACTTACTTTTCTCATACAGAAGTGTCAAAATAGTTGCCACATGCAAAGCGGTTTACATAGACGGTGGCGCCCCTATTATTAACCGCCTTCCAAATCTCAAAGGAAGGAAGGGGTTATCAAGTCGTCTGTATGTTTTTTTTTTTTGTTTTTTAATGTTTGTTCCTCGATATCTCCGTCGTTACTAGACCGATTTTGAAAATTTTTTTTTTGATTGAATGTATATGCATACAGATTGGTCCCATTTTTCTCAGAACCCAGTTCTGATGATGGGATCCTGGAGAAATCGAGGGAACTCCTCAAATCTGAAAGGCATACATATGGTGATTTTTGTGTTTTTAAAGGAACAGCATGCATTTACGTACGGAACAGTGACATTTGGTGCAGTGGAACTCCTGATGATGGTCAGAATGGAACTCCTCAAATCTGAACGGCACACTTATAGTGACTTTGGTATTTTTATAAGAACAGCATGCACTTACGTCCAGAACAGTGATATTTGGTGCAGTGGAATTGCTGATGATGGTCAGAACGGAACTCCTCAAATCTGAACGGCACACTTATAGTGACTTTGGTATTTTTATAAGAACAGCATGCACTTACGTCCAGAACAGTGACATTTGGTGCAGTGGAACTGCTGATGAAGAGTGAGCCGCCCCTGGTTAGAGTTCCGTTCTGATAATCATTCTCATCTGTAAGTACTTCAGAATCATCCAGATTTCAAAATTGGTTCAGAAATGACGGAGATATCGAATAACAAACATTAAAAAATATACAGACGAATTGATAACATAATCCAACATTTGAAAGTATTTATCACCAGAACCCCAAAGGAAGGCGGTTTTTTTTTTCTTAAAAATTATTTTATATTCTTTTTTCCCAGGCTGTAGGCTGTAGCGTGGTAGCGTCAACGGTTGTCACCTCGGCTAGGCCGGCTGAACTTTACCGCACACCGCACTACGAATAATTTACAAAATAAGTGGTCGCAAAGCACTTCCACTCGAGACGAGTTATTGACATTTGACTGTAAACCTTCTCACTTTCGTTCAAAGTATATTTTAACCTGTTATTCAAATTGTGACTACAAGTACCTACTTTAAATCTATTGCAAGAGTGCATTGAAGTGATATTGAACAGGTGCATGTGCGGAATAAACAGCTTTTTATAGAAACAGGAAAATAACGCAATCTGTGTATCTAATCTGCTTTTAATACTAAACATCTGTTTTAATTTAACACCTTCTTACTCCTCTGCATTTCCTTGGGCGAAATTAGAGCGTTTTCATATTATCCGATCCTATATCGGTTGTAAGAAGGATGTCAAAGGCAAAAACGGGCATGTAACATCTTTCGATTTTCAGGCGTCCATAGGCTATGGCAACTGGTTACCATCCGGCGAGCCATATGCTTTTTTGCCACCGACGCAAACTTAAAATAACCTAACCACAAAATTAAGATTTTGAAAAATACCCCGACATCGACATATTGGACCGTATTTCATGAAACATGGCTAAGAACACTCCCGACCCGGTTCATCCGTTCGGGAGCTACGATGCCACAGACAGACACACGCACACAGACAGACAGACATACAGACATGTCAAAATTATAACACCCCGTCGTTTTTGCTAAAAGAGAGACAGCTAAAGGCGAAAACAGCGAAAATTTGTAAACTTAAACATAGTTATTCTGCAAATTTAAAATACGAACTGAATGGTTTGTTAGGTTATTTGGTTTGTAGTAGGTACATTTATGGACAGTATTTGCCACAGTAAGTACTTATTTGAATAAAGTTTGCGGTTAACTATTTCAAGTAGCCGGACTGTATTAACGTCTCGCACAGATGTTGTTAGAGCTAAATTAAGCTTATCATTGGCCATTGACCCTTTGGTCCGCAGATCGGGCCGCGGTGTAGGCGGCTGAAGATCGGCTAATCTCCGCTGAGCCAATTACGGCTTCAATATTTGAAGATAGCAGTTTGTGATCATGTACTTAGGTATGAGTTAAACGAACGATCGTACGATCAAATAGTGCTTGAGTAGATTCAATTCTACTGACTTCCTTTTAAGGATCAGGAGGGCGATTTTTGAATCTCGCATACAAGATTTTGTCACTAAAATACCGGTTGAAAACGGTGACTTGCTTATTATTTTCAGTGCCAATTTTCTGAATTCGAACGCGTGAGACTCAAAAATCGGCCCGCTGTTCTTTCATTATAGAACTTTTGAAAGATCAACTCATAAACCAGAAGTATTACTAGTATTAGAAGACATTTTCAGAATTTTATTGGTAGGTAGGTACATGCATTGAGGTATATGTGTAGGTACATATATCTCAATGGGTAGGTATGTTCTAAATAAGGTTAACAAACTAGGTACATATCTATAGCGCCTCATATGTCCGTACCGGATGTATCAGGTAAAGAATATCCGTTTATAATGTAATGTTTGTTTACAATAAGCAAATAAATATATCGCTGATTCAAATACTTTTTTCGCGCACAGTGGTCACCATCGATTGGATGAATCATCTTGAGATTCCGGTTTTTATCTGCACAACGGAATGCCAACACTGCGGAATGATAACGTTCCTTTACTAGTATTAAACGCCAACAAGCAGCACCGCAGAAAAGCAAAATAAAAGTATTATAAATACTTAATGCTTAAATTGTTTCGTATTATATATAAATGTACATATTAATTGTATTTAATTTGTTTCTATATTTTTAATTAGAAGTTGGAACACGGCGGTATGGATTTAATTGTTTATGCGTTCTGCGTGTAACGCAACTCTGTCCAGTTGTCCATTTGACAGATACGTGATAAGTACCATTCGTGATTGCAAGCCACTCCTTTGGTTGATAAATTAAGTAATTTCTTAAATGTATCATGCAAGGAAATTAGATTAAGTGGACAGTGACGTTATATGGAAATGGTCTATAAGTGTTAAAAAGACTGAATCAAGATGACGGGGCGCTCGAGTCGAGGAGTGTTCGGGAAGCTGTTCGCTAAGAACAAGCCCACAAAAGAGGAGCGAGCTACGGAAATTGGTATGCCCACAAACGTTAAACAACACATACACGTGAGCAAGAATTCGGAGACGGGGATGCTGGAAGGGCTCCCGACGTCGTGGCAGCGCTTGCTGAATACACAGATCACTCCCGCGGAGCAAAATGAAAACCCAGACGCGGCAGCCGCCGCGGTCAAGTTCCACATATATACTATCAAAAAAGAAAAAGCGCCAAATGAGCCCTTCAAGCCGTTCGTAACGGAGCAAGCGATCACAGAGGAGGATTTAGAAATAGAAAAGTTATTAGATAAGAAAAATGCTCACCAAAGTCAAGATTCTGACCTGTCTTTCGGGCAGAGCAGCGAGGAGGAAGTGCAAAACGAGACCTATGGTATCCGGCAAACCATGCCAGCGGCACCTACCAAGCATAGCATGAAGAAGAAAGATGCCATGATGGACCTCACGGCTGTAGTTGAAGACCTCACACTCATCGGGCATGAGCCGGAAGAGAGCCCTATATTAAGGAAAAAAGAGATTGCAAATGCAACGCTGACTGATGAGGAAATATATGAAGAATTGAAGAGGATTTGTAATAAAGATGACCCCTACATGAGGTTCGAAAGGGTCAAAGACCTTGGTGCTGGAGCCTCAGGTAAATATTTTGTTTTCCTACCAGATTCTCATTAGTTTATCAATTGCTTGGGTGTTAGTGTTTACCATTTATTCCATATATTTTTCACATAAGTAAGGTATTTTTAGAATGGTTACATTTTTTTGTTTTCTTTATAGCATTTTACTCGACAAACTTGAACTACTGAGCCAGCTGCACCACAAAATGTTTAAACAATATACTATGTATAGATTTAAAGGTTCAGTTGGTTTTAAGTGAAGCTTGGGTTTTGGGTTTAATTGTCATTATGGACAATTTCAAATATCATCCGTATTGAAATAGATTAAACAACAACATGCTCTAGTTTTGTGGATTTAGCCATTTCAAATGGATAGCTTTGAAGAAAATTGTCTACATTAGGTAGAAACTGTTGATAATTTGATTTATTTATTTAGTTGTAAACTTGAAATTCAGACTATTTCCTGTCTATTCAGGAACTGGTACAAACATTCATTTAAGTGTATCTGTTTAATGGTTATTTCCTCACTTCCTAATTAGTTTCAACATTATTAATTTAAATTAGAGCAAATCTCATAACATATTGAGTCTGAACTTTCTTTTTAGCTTTTAACTTTGATATTCAAATATTAATGAGGAATATTTGTTAAGATCAACAATTTTACTGCAATAAGTTTTCTTATGCAATTACTATCATCAGTTCATCACCATTACTTGCAATTGCTTAGCAGGTGAGATAAGAAAGAAGTGAGATTACAAAACTAAATAACAGGTTTATAATTAACACTTTCGAAACCGGGCTCTACAAAACATTTTCGCTAAATGTAACAGGTGTTATAATTTCTTGGTAAAAGTGTTAATGTTGTGATAATTATAAATATGATATGAATAATTTATACCCACATCTTACACCTTTGTGATTTCACTCAGAGTTGCTCAGCATTTAGAAGGGATTATGTTTAAACTTTGTATGAGGTTCTTAATTCATGTATACCTTTAATTGGGATGTAAATATAACCATTAACCATGTGCTTGGGAAGAGTGACCCTATTTTAATTATAGATGATCAAATCGAAAGAAATATTTGGTCACCCAGCATCATCTCTCGCTCATTTTTGCCCAGAACATGCAAGTTGTGGAATGAGCTGTGTTCATGACATGGGGTTTTCAAGAAGCAGGTATTTAGGGTTCTTAAAGGTCGGCAACGCATATGACTCCCCTGATGTTGCTTATGTCCATGGGCGGCGATGACTGCTTTCCATCAGGCGGCTCGTCTGCTCGTTTGCTGCCTATTTCATAAAAAAAAAAATACTTGTTTGTCAAAATTTTTTTACAAACAAGGCTATATTTATTCATCCCTAATATCCCCATCTATTAGTCTTTCAAGTTTGAACTGGTGACTCATTTGACTTATGAAATTTGAAAAAGAAGATTGGTAGTGTGTGCTGCATAAACTGACAAACAAAACAGGTCCAAATAAGACAGATTCTTTTATATTCCTTCTATATTCCTGCTTTTACTTTTATATTCCTTCATACTCATATGTTTTTACTAATATGTCACAACTCGTAATGATATGCAAATTCCATATGTTCTGTTTATTGGACATCATGTTATGTAGGTAAGTTGGTATTAATTTAGAGAATATCTTTTCCGTGACGCCAGTGCCTCTGCTGTGACGTCCAGTGACGTCGGCAAACGTACCTACTGTTGGCTCATTGAGCTTTCATAATAGAGTACGAATTTCCCGTTTATAATATTATTTAAAAATAAAATTAAAACAAAGCAGTTGCAGTTACAGCTCACATTGTCCATCATCCGTACATAGCTTCGCGTTATTGTTACTAAGTAGATTAAATAAAAACAGTATGTGTAGCCGAATGACACAAACGCTCACGAAACGAAACGCTCTTATATATCTATCTCTATCGCTTTTGCGTATTGGCGCGACAGAGCCAGACTACCTTTCGCGGCGTTTCGTTTTCGTTTCGCGTCGCAGAAATGCCATTCGGCTACGGTACCAAGAACGTTGACGACGAACAAAAAGATCGCAAAATTATGTCGAGTAAAATTTGAACTTACTAAGCCGCAACCTTTCGGAATCCGAAATTCGGAACATCGATCTGATCATTGTGAAAGCCTACCACTACGTCGTTCGTTCGTCAATTTGCCTCTATCTTTCTTCCGAATACCTAATAATATGTAAAGACCGTTAAAGACCATAAAAAGACGTTTCATTTTCGACGGTTGCAGTACGGCCAGTGGGCCTTTTGACCAAATGCCCGACTGCCCGTGCTTCTGACAGGTAAAATGTCCCGTGACACATGTCGCCAACACGTCGAGAGATTTTACGTTGCTTCAGACGAAACCGCAATATACATAGAGCGAAATTCAGCAACGTCCCGCTTCACCCTACCCTAATCCTGGAAGGCCTAGATTATCCCTGGCTTTGTTACCCGATACAGTCCCCACCCCACAGCGAATTCCATCAGTCTCTTACTTAAGTGCATAATGCTGATGTTCAGTTCAGTTCACACTGTTCAGAGCAACAGGCCTGAATTCTGAACGGTCGACTTGAATTACAAACTTCTAATCATACAATTTATCTATATTACTAATTTGCTTTTTATCAATGTTGCTTAATGAAGGATTTCAATTTAACAAGTCCATAGTGGTTGTAGCCTGTCTTATTTCATTACGGATTCCTTAAGGCCATCTTCCCATTTCACTGTTACCAACTGTATGGTACAATAACTTTCCATCACCGCTGGATATAAAAGTAAATGAAAATCTCAAATCAATTTCCCGCCAGCGGATTATTGCAATCTCAAGCAATAAATTCATTTAAATCCGTCCAAGAAATTGCCTTGCGCCAACCAGACTGGAAAGATTCTCAATTGACACTTATCTAATCTAGTCCACCTGAAGGATTACTCACTGGTTCTATTGCCACTAGTATTATATTGTGACATTGAAAACATTACATTCCATTTATACACGTGGTATTTTTGAACGTGTTATGCGATTTTGTCCCTCTGAGCAGATCTGCTTAAACGCAAGCGTATGCGCGCCATAATAAGATATGTGGGTCAATGACCAGTAACAGCTAATTGTACAGTCAAGGTATTAATTATCGACACGGCTAAAGTGCTAAAAATATGTACACACAACTTTATTAGTTGGACAACATGATTATCATACATGGCAGTTAGTATGTATTATAATATTATTGGAAATGTATTAATCTTATACTTTTAAACGAGCAATTCTTGTATATTTATTTATTTATATATATATTTATTTACACTGACGATCTCGGAAACCGCTCTAACGATTTCGCAGAAATTTGTTATGTGGGGGTTTTTGGGGGTGAAAAATCGGTCTAACTTATCCTTAGGTCCCGGAAAACGCGAATTTTCGAGTTTTCATGCGTTTTTCTTCGCGCGCCATCTCGTGTGCAGTAGTTGTACTGTTAAGACAGAATTCTTTCGGTCGATGTAAGTACTATTTATTGCAAACACTAGATGGCGACACAGGTCAAGGCTAAAACGAATAGAAAATACACTATTTGAGTTTTTGTGGCGAAATGCGCGCCATCTCGTGTGGAGTAGTTGTGTTGTTAAGGCTGAGAATTCTTTCGCTCGATGTAGGTACTATTCATTTTTGAACTAGATGGCGACACATGTCAAGGATACGACAGAACCGAGCGAAGCTCGGTTGCCCAGATATTTGAGATTTATATGTGCCCTACCTAAATTGCCCCCTTTGCATCGTTTATATGGAACACATCTTTTCTGGAACTTCGTTTGCGTATTATTCGAAAAATGCAGCCATAGTCGTAAAATATTCTGTGTACCTATAATGATCTAAACGGTCATAAAAATATCGTACCTGCTACCATATTTTTTTATTCTTTAAATAATCCAATCCTAGACAATAGACATGAATACCTGTGATGCGTAAACCATTCTTTTACGGTTCAAAAGGTCAAAATGCATGAATTTTTCTTTTAACGAGATATTAATATATGTGATAGGCAATGGTTTTCTGACTCTGGGAAAAATAATAAAAAAAATATTTAAGATCGATTTTTATACTAAATCAGTGTTAGAAGTTAAATAGGCCAAATCTTATTTATAAAAATATATCGTAATTGGTAAGTTTTATTTTAAAAAAATGACTACTATTAAAAAGGTACACTATTTATGAAACCTTTATAATAAAATGTTTAAACATAAACTTATTACTAACTCCGAAAAAATCAGCCTAAATCACATACTTAAAATCGCCATCGTCCTGTTTTTTCACACTTTTCCGCCATTTCATCTTAATCCTGAAATAATAAATAGTAAATCATTATATTATTTAATTTATTTCATTGTATATTAAATAATAATAAATAATGAATAATAATTAAGCAATAAATGTGATTTTGGATAGCTACATATCGAGCCACGGGCCATCAAATATATGATGCATATATATACATCACCATGCATTTAAGGGTTAACAAATAGGAACAGCTTAAGACCAACCAGTCTTTAAAAACAATTTTTACCTTCCACAGGTGTGGTGTTTGTGGCGATTGACAGTAAGGACAAATCGCGGGTCGCGATCAAAGACATCGACCTCACGAAGCAGTCCCGAAAAGATCTCATCCTCAACGAAATCAACGTGCTCAAAGGTTTCAATCACAAAAACTTGGTTAACTTCCTTGATGCGTTCCTTAGCTATGACCATCTATGGGTTGCTATGGAACTCCTCGACGGCGGGTCGCTTACAGACGTAGTGACAGAAGTTGTGATGAAGGAGGGACAGATCGCCGCGGTCTGCCGCGAGACCCTCCAAGCTATAGCCTTCCTACACTCCAAGGGCACAATTCATAGAGATATCAAATCTGACAACGTACTCCTAGGCATGGACGGAAGCGTCAAAGTCACAGATTTTGGCTTCTGCGCTAATATAGTAGGCGACGAAAAACGACAAACCATGGTAGGTACACCATATTGGATGGCGCCCGAGGTAGTCACGAGAAAACAATACGGCAAGAAAGTTGACGTTTGGTCGCTTGGGATCATGGCTATCGAAATGATAGAAGGCGAGCCCCCGTACATGAAGGAAACTCCGCTGAGAGCGCTATACTTGATAGCTGCTGTGGGGCGGCCAAAGATTCCCAGGTGGGAGAATTTGTCGGAGAATTTCCAGGACTTTTTAGACAAGTGCCTTCAAGTTGATGTGGACCTTAGAGCGACAGCCGAGGAGTTGCTAGAGCATCCCTTCCTGCGCTGCGCTATGGAGCTGCGAACACTGACGCCGCTTATAAAAGCCGCGCAGAAAATCCTGCACAAGAACTTCGACTGAGCCCGAAAACTTCCATTCCCTATTTTGTATCGAGTTTTGTAGCAGTTTTTTTTAGAATTTGTACAATGAGGTGCCAAGGGTATTTTTCGATTGGTGTATGACTGAAGAGGTTCGCTATGATTGTAAAGGCTTTTGCACTATTGTGCGCGACGACAATACGACTATTTACTATTAGAAACGCCAGTATCTATAACTATACGCGTGTTCATGCTCTAGACGTTAAGAACCGTTGATGAATAGGCGTAGAATCACAAGATTATTTATTTTGACAATACTACGGCTCGTTTAGCTTTTGTCTTATCGTCACGTTGGTGCAGATAAGCTATCGCCTCCGATATAGATATGTAACATCACTAGCGTACCTAGAGTGATGTTTCCCGATGATATTAACTTTAAAATTATATATGTACAACTGAAATGCCATAAATGGATTTACAATTATTATTTAGATTTGGGTTATAAAATTTACTTTAAGGAGATAACGTTTTGTAATTGATTAGATACTTAAAAATACGACATCTGTCCAACGATAGCATTTTGTTACAAATTCAATGGAATTGGTGCGAAGTTTATATTTATTTACCAAAAATGTACATAAAATTTGAATTTAGCTAGTCTTAAAACATATAATGTAAGCGGTGTATGCATTGATTTCTATATTTTTCTACCAGATTTGATTGTTTTATCCTAAATGATAATACATTTCGGCATTTTATCACATTCCTGAAATATCGAAAAATAGACTGGATTATAATAACTACCTTACTTAAAAAGTAAAAATATACATATGTTGAGACTGCAATAGTGGTAGACTAAAATAATATATTATTTTCTTATCACATTTTTATAACACAGATGCCAAAAGAGAGCTAAACCTCCCTTGAATCGATTAGATATGAAAGTTCCAAAATTATTATTGGCAATTTGACACACAAATAGGTCAATAACAAAGTCGCCACATATACTCATAAGAAATATGAATACATACAGTTTTGATGATCATTTTAATTATAGTTTATATCTACTACTTCCTCTATTCTGTTGGCAGAATGAGGATGCCACACTCCCATTAGTCCCATACCTATAGTAAAATGTTATGTACTAAATATACTGAATGCAGGATTTCCCTTTATGAATCATAACATAATATTTATATAGTGTATCACTAGAAGGTTAAGCTCTAAAAACTCTTGCAATAATCGGATATACACACAATTTTGTTTTTTGTCGTTTTCTCGATAGACTTGGGCCATACACGAAGTGTTTTTTTCTTATATGGACCATATAACCACGTATTAAAGTACATTAATGTACAACAGTTAGATAGTTACCTATCTTAAGTCTTATCGCTAAGGGCATTCTTCCGTGAATCGAACTGAGATTTTTATGAACTATGTCATGCCAAAAGGCAGACAAGTGTAATTTTAGTATTATTTTTTATCAGTATCCAATAGAATATGTAGTTTGAAAAGTTTTTGGTTACATCACTTGTTCTAACGGCCTAAGCTTGTATTTTGTAAGTATACGTGTCTTGATATTGAGAGAAATTTGTTAATATTTCTGCATATTGTTTGCAAACTTTATACCCATCCTGATAATGGGATCCACAATTCCACAGACGTCATCGATATTTCATTCGATTTGCGATACCTACTTCAAACGATTGACCAAACATTGCATGAAATCGTAAGTCCATCACTATCAGAAGTAGCATGCGATATCGATGAAGTTTGTAGAGGCCTTAAAACATAGGTGCATTAAGGTCGGACACGTGATTTGTTTATGTGTATAAGGCTTAATTCGTGTATCATGGCCTGCGCGCCAGCCGTGAGTGCCTGCTTTACAGAAGGCATACTGTTACATCAAGGCGATATGTATAGGAAAGAAAATTAAGTTTGTTATTTAGCATTGTAAGCTGTATTTTGCCTTATCCTCCTTATTTGAAAAGGTCAATTTTCGAAGGTTGCAAATAATCGCAACTCACAGCTGTCGGCAAATGTACAGTCAGATGCAGAGAAGTGACCCCCTACATAGAAATTTGTATGCTGGGAGCATTGAGGTATATGTACTACGTACTAGAGGCGACGTTGCTAAGAGAATTTTTAACACACCCCACTGCGGTCCATGGACCGCAACGTTGTCAGTCGTCTCCAGGCCCTTGCAGTGCAGTGACGTGCCGTGATTCATTTACAATCCACGTGAATAATGCGTTCTTGTGTGCTTAAAAATTGTTCTAATCACTCGAAAAAATCAAATAAAAGTCAAGGTGTGACATTTCATCGGTAAATTAAACAAAAAACTCGTCTATAATATTTTAAGATTGAATATTCTACAAACACGCGAGCGGGAGCGGACTGCCGCCATTTTGGTGACGCAATCATAGACTAGAAAAAGTTAACCGCGCAGATGTGCCATTTACATTGTTCCTACTAATGTGTTTCACCTCTAATATATTTGAAATATATATATTTCTATTTGGAAAATTATTAGGTAACTACTTACTACTTCATGAATTATGTTACTATAATATTAAAAAAGTTTATTTGTTTATAAATTGTTAATATTTTTTGAGTGAAATTGTATTTGTAGCACGCTCACTTTTTGCAGTTTTCTTTGGCCTGGTCATGAAAAAAGGGAACAATGGATACGCTTTATCCAAAAATTGTGCTGAGGAAACTTGGTGACCAACTGACCACACACATATTGTTCATTCATTGTATTTTAAAGAAGAAAATAAGTACAGCACAATTATATTATTTTGTATTGTTTAAGTTGTAAATAAGTAGTAGTAGTAGTAGTAACTCTTTATTGTACAAAAACACATAAAAAAAAGCATACATTGAGATGCGAAGTACAAAGGCGAACTTATCCCTTTGAGGGATCTCTTCCAGTTAACCTTTGAGTAAATGAGAGAGAAAACTTGAAGAGGGTAACAAATTCCGCAATTTGTACAACATGGTACCATAAAGACAATGGGCAAATAATATATAAATAATTAATAAATAAATAAATACACATACAGTAATAGGATAAACCTAACTATAAATAAATAAATCATTTTGACTAGAATAGCCGTATTTTAACTAAATGTAAAATTCCCATTAGGCAGAATATAATAATGTGTCACATCTGATGTTAGACCTACTCTATGCGTAAATGGCCGCTCCCCCCACCCCGCGCATTTGTCAGCATGTGCAGTGTTTTCGCTTGGCAACGTCGCCTCTAGTACGTAGTACATATACCTCAATGGCTGGGAGGGATGTTACGTTACATGTTAAGACCTGACATTGGTTTCTAAAGGAACCGATATTTCTGTGACTGAACTAACGAATCCTGACTTTTTTGGTGGTTGACTGGTAGAGAATGCATTAAGTCCATCATTTGTACTTTTTTTATGTGCAATAAAGTATTAATAAATATTGTCTTGGTGTAGCAGTAGCCATTTAGGCTAAGAGACGAAAATGGTGTTCTCATGATTTACATAGTTCACCATTTCTCACACAGCCAACGTTTATATGACTGTCTATAATTATGTTTGTAGACTATAGTTAGGTATCGCAGTTAGGACTAGCTGTAGCCGCACAACGAATTTGTTTCGGAGCTAGATGCTATGCAATTAGTTTTATACACCAATGACACTTTTGAAGCATTTTTATTATATGCCTATTAAATTATTTTTGTAAAATTTCTCATGTCTTTTCTTATTTGAAGTACTAATCTACTGACATAATTAGGTGCATTTACCTTAATTATTTCGATTGGTAGGTGAGCTTGGAGCTGCCTTTTTTCTGCCAATAATAATTTTCAATTTCAAATTGGTTCTTGATTGATATGGGTAAGCTCTTGTCTGATCGAAATGAAATTCAGACCTATTAAATAAATATATAATTTAAATAAATTACTCTCTGTACAGAAATATCAATATACTAAACATTGCACTAACTCCACAGATCAACTACATATCGTTTGTCCTTCTCCATCTGAGCTATACACTGCTTGGCTTCTTCTTGAGTTTTACCACTGTATTCAACTAAGTAGCTAGTTATACAGTCTTTTACTTGAGCCACCATAGTTTTTGCTTCTCCACACACAAATACCGAAGCTCCTTGGTCTATTAACCTGGCCACATCTCCACCATTTTCATTTAAGGCATCCTGCAAAAAATATATAAATTAAAGATGTAGGTAAAGTTCAAATTTAAACCCTAGTCTTATATAACATTATAGCAACCTCATATTACTAAAGAATCGTCAAATATCCACGCTCTAGTGACGGGCCGAACCCAAGTTGCCGCGTTCTAAAATAATTTGTATAATAATTTATTTAATTAAGTAACACAAGTTTTTACTTGCAAACTTGTGTTTATTATTATTAATAGACGTTAATAAAACCTTTACACAGAAATATTAACAGAAGGTACAATGAATAACAATATAAAATCGTAAAAAAAAATTACAATGAAAAAGGGTACTATTTCTACAGAATTTCTCTGAAAACTATACCAACTTTCATTGCGCCGGCGTAGTACTATGTAGAGAATTTATTAAACGTCTTTTCTGTCTCATTGGTTTTACAATGGCTAAAGATTGAGACCAAAGCCATCAAGATTACAATGAGCGGGGCTTGGGCTGAGTCTGGGCGCGCACTGATTGTGGAATGCTTTACGGATGCCTTTTCTAATCATTGGTTGCTATAGTTGTAACTAGCAGAAGCTACCGAATAATGAAGACTCTTTATCCAAAGTTGTGCAGTCATGTTGTGGTAGGTGCTTGTGAACAGAAAAAGCCACACTAGATGATACAACTTTAGATAAGCACCTGAGTTCTGGAGGTATTTGGTTTGTTTATGAATCTTTTGTTACTCGATAATAGTTCAAAATAAAATTTAGAATTTTAGGAGCTTCCTCTTTGTCCACTTTGTAAAATTTAAATTAGTTAAAGTCTTTTACTAGTTGTACAAATTATTGCTCACCTGAACATGTCTAGCTTCCTCTTTGTGTATCCTAGAGAAGGCTGTTATTAATTTCGTCAAAGTCAAGTTATCTTCAAACTGCTCCAATTCCTCTTGATATAAATAATCTAAATTAGGATCTCTACATCCAAAGAATAGCCACAACTCTCCCATTTCACTATTTTCCGATTTAAGTTTCTGTCTCTCTTCCAAGAAACCTATGAATGGCGCTATACCAGTGCCAGTAGCTATCAGTAAAAGGGGTTTTTGAGTATTACATGGCAAAAAAAATTCAGCCATATTCTTTCTTAAATACATAGGGACTCTATTTAGACAGTCACTTGTTATACTGAGATTTTGCATTCTATTTTCAAATGTATAATTTATAATTTTTGATTCCAACCAGCCAGTTGTCAGTCCCTTTCTGTTGTTATCTAATTCCATGACTGAAAAGCATATTTTCAATGTATTTGAGTCTTTCAGTCCACTGTTTACTATGGAGTATGGCCTCGGTAGCAACCTGGGAAGATTTGCTAATAGTATTGGAATGGGTGGTCGGCATGTTTTGAAAATTGTAAATAAGTCTAAGATGCATATGCCTCTGTTCAATATGTGTTTAGTGTATGCTGCTGATCCTTCTTTGCTGCTTAGATATTCTAGAGTTTTCCTTTCAGTGTCACATTTGGTGTGCTTAGATAAAGCCAGAAGGAAAAGCTAGAAAATATAAAGTTAAATTTAAACATTATACTAAATTTAATGGTACATTTAATATATTAAATATATCAGAAGACTATTAAATATATCACAATAGTCCAATAAAAAAATGCACTCTGTATGGTCATAAAATATTAATGTAATGTCTTGTCCTATATTTTCTCTTGTTATCAAAACAATTTAAGCACATTAATTACAAATCATATACTTGGTGAATCACTGCTGTCACAAGTCATATAATATACAAATTGATGAACTTTGTCTTGTAAAGAAGCAAAATTACCTTTTTTATGACTCCTCTCAAATCTACACAATGTGTAAGTACATGCCTCAATGTAGACCTCACTGGTACATGCGCAGGCACCTTAGCCTTTGACCCGCTAGTAAGGTTGTACCACTGGTCGCCCTGTGTTATGCCTAGGTGATCTAGAATAGTGTTCACTTCTTCAACACTATTCTGGGGAAGGATGCCAATTGTATCTCCAGCTTTGAACTCGAAATTACTTTCCTGTAATTTAAATATTGAAAGTTTTATACACCGATTTTCGACTGAGCATTGCATCAGTTTGGGATTGCCAAGGAAATTTTGAATTCTTGAATTAAAAATAATTTAAAAGAGATGCTTTATACACATTTGTCTGCAGAATGTTAACAACTTCTGCAGCTGACTATAAACGTGACGCTAGGCTTATAGATGAAAAAAAAATTAGCAAAAAATGTATGTTACAAAGTTTTCCTCTCAAGAATTTGGAGTTGAAATTGAAATTTTTTATTGCCACAGAAGAGTTCAACCTCATATAGCGAAAAAGTTATATAGAAACTCAATGACAATATGTTGCGTAAAGAAAATAGGATACGAGTATTGGAACAAAATTAAAGTTGATACCATAACTAGGTACTCTAATTGGTTATGTAAACTATGAATAAGACTTACCTTTACATCAAACGCCACCTCATACACCGGCTTGCAGTCAGCGTTTACTGAGGTCAAGCGACGCGAACACAACATTTGAGCTTGATATATTTCTGAACGCGCAAAGGGTAATACAGGTGGCGTATCCTTATAGACTGGCTCGATAACCTTAAAACACATTAGTGTGATTATAATTACTGCAAAATGAGAATCAGAAATCTCGTGCTAACGGTATAAACCATGTAAATGTCTTAAATGTTTCAAAACTTACATCACATGTTTCATTCTCCAAATACTCCAGTTTTAATCCAGTATCTTTCCATGTGGGCAAAGTAATACATTCAGCTTTTAAAGCTTCATCGAACATATCTTGGTAATGATAAGTAACCACCATTTTACACAAATTTAAACAAATTTTACAAGTGAAACAATGATTCACGCGAACGCCATGATGCCAAATGAAATGACAAGTGTGAAGTGAAATGCACGTGTATGTCAAACAAATGTCAAAAATATCGAAACCTTATAATGAACAGCCAAGTGATGCGCCACCGAATGAACAGCATAAAAATTACTGGTGAACTGGAGAAATGCGCAGTGGCAATTTAACATCTAGAGAGCAAAGCAATTTGTTTTTTTTTCTATCCATACTTTAGCTAGTGTACCTACTAATTTTCAATGATGTTAAGCATACAAGGAAAATAAATTATAATGAATAATGTAAATTTAATTCAAGAAACAATACACTTCTATGTCCGCTTTATTTCTTCTTTTTCTTGTCCTCTGCATCATCAACTGCAATAAAATCATACGGTTAGAAAACACTGGACACTTATTTTTATATCTATTATAACATACAACATATACAGGGAAGCTGCAATACTTTATACTCACTTTATAAATGGCGTTCAATAAAAAGTAAGTAAGTGAGTACTTTTGAATTTTGCAACTCGGAACGAGATACTTAAACTACTATTATTTTCTTACTTACGTGAAATCTCATGTCCCTTATCTTCTGTGTAGCCCTCCATACAGAAGTCACATGGAGTAGTCTCGCATGGGTTCTCAGTAGTCGTGGGGTATTGCGGGGTCAACTCATCTGGGGGAGCCTGAGAAATATCGTGTTAAGCTTATTATAATCTAACACTTTAAGTTCTCGCGTTTTGTACACAAATTTAAAGTCACTTACAGGTCGAACGCGATTAATTAACATTATTTTACCTTTTTTCCCATTTTTTTATTATAATCTGCTTACAACTGATTTGTAACTACCAGACAGATGATTTGTGTTGTGGTTAAATACCGAAAAGTTGGGGAGCGCGAGTATAAAAAAATTAAGGTATACAATTTTTGTGGATTAAATTGAAAAATCAATGGAGGCTGTAAATTCAATAAGAAAGAAGATAACTATACATTATTGTACAAACCTCAAGTCGGTATAAATATGAAATCTTGCAGGGGTCCCAAGTGTTGCAGAATGTTGCGTTGCGTATAAGATCTTTCCGAGGCTCGTCGCCGAAGTAGTCGAAACTGATAACTACATTGTTATCGATCGCGCATAATTTCAGGAAGTCGTCCATCGATATCTGACATAAATAAAAATAAATAAACTCCCTATCTCAAGCTGCTTATAATCTGTGATATTAAACAGAACTAGTCTGATGTTGATGAAGACAGTACAAGTTAGTACAACTCCATATGTTTCTATAACTATAACCACCTTAGATCACATATCTCGAAAGTATACCTTAGTTTTATTTCCGCAATCTAGCGTCCCATTCTTGAAGTAGTTGTTATCTCTCTCTCCACTGCCGAGACAGAACATCCAACCTTCATTAAAAGAGTATTCAATTGGAGCCACTTCAGCTTCGATACAAGGGTCAACATCTATCTGTAAATAAAAATGTTTTATTATTTAAACCTTTAATTGCTCAAACCAAAAATGTTTTGTAATATCTCACTAAATAATGACTATTAAAATATAGGTACGATACAATAATTTGGTGTCTGCTATTATGAATGGAACAACTTCTTTACCTTTACGGCCTCCTTCCCATAAGTGCATTTTCGATCATGCATATTCGCTTGCGTTCGGTATGCGTCCTGATCAGGCTCCGAACCAAGTGGACATTCATAATAATTACCTTGAACAGAATTTCAAATGCACATCTTAAACATCTCAACCAATGGATAACAGATTGAACATAACATATAACAATGAGTAAAGAACCAGCGCAGGTACCATTTTGTATAATATAGATGGTTCTGTGTGTCGCGCTGACGACGGTGCGGATGGTGAGCCCGTTGCCACCACTCTTGATGTTCTCCATAAGCACCTCCTGTGCCGCGCGCTGCTCTCGTGACCACTTCGCTGCCTCCTCCGCCAGGATTTGACGGCTTACTTTACCTGGGCCCTGAGTGGACTGTAAGAAAACAGAGTTTTGGACTTAGGGATTCAAATCACACTTCACCTTAAGAGGTCTTATCTTTTGGAAACCAATGATATAGACTGTCTTAATGAATTTAGCTTCAAGTTAACTCTACGCTTACGGAGCATCAAACCTTATTTTAACAGCAATACAGTGTGATAGGTATATAAATGCATGCAAGTAAATACGACTCATTAAGGCTAGCTAGCCACATTTAAAATTTGATAATCTTACTTTGACCCTAAGATTGTAAATACATAGTAGATAAAAGGCACGGTAGCCGAATAAGTTCTAAAACGCAATTTGCCTACTAAGTACTAAGAAACTGGAAGATCAGTAAGCCACCGAGAAAAGACTCACCTGTGGAGGGTTCTCCATAATAACATGGGGTCGACCCAGTGTGTGCTGCCATATAAGTTGCGCTGCGACTTTGAACTTGGAGCTGTGGTGCAAGGGCTGGATCTGAAGGATGCCGTACCAGGCCAGCTCACGATACACGCTGTCGGGTAGGTATCCAGTCTGCAATACATAGTTTAAAACAATATTATCGTGTTGTGTCTAATGAGTTCAAAGTCTAAATAATTATTTTTTTACTATTTTTACTTACAGGCATGAAATCCATGTGCCACTGAAATTACAAAAAAAAGACATAAGTAGGTAACTTTAGCTATGCGTATTGTGTAGGCTAGTAATATTCAGAAACATATGAAGTTAGAAGCTACTGAAACAAACTTAATTGTCAATTGCGCTTGAAGGATGAGAATCAACTTAAAATATGAAAAGGATTAAACAAGTTTCATTATACCTCCTCTTCGGCCTGCTCGGTAGTTGCGATAAAACCTAAAAATAATTATTTTAATTCATAATATGTATAAATAATAGTATATTTAAAAAGTCGAAGTGAAGAATTAATCACGACAACATACCATCATCTTCGCCACTTTGTTGATTACTTTGCTGGGCTATTAAGATCTAAAAAAAGCAAATAATTATTTAAATTAACTATTTAATGTAACTAAGTAAACAATCTTGATCGATTCTTTAGGTACCTGGAGAATTAAAACTAGAAACCATTTTTGTTTAAAATGTTGTAACATTCTTGCCGTTAACACCAGCACCTAACACAACAAGAAATCTCTGATATTTACTATTTTGCACTAATTGCGTTATCGCATCGTTAAAATGGAGTAACATGGCAATCAAATTAATTGAAGAAATTGGTACCAGCCAACGTTTCGATAACTCCCGATACGACGGGAAACATGACTAGTGACTAGAATGACTAGTGACAAAGACTACGGAGCTATTGCGTAAATTAGAAGTAATAAAACTCAAGATTTTTTTTTTTAAATTTTCGCGACAATGCACAAAGGTGTTGATTGGTACCATACTTACACTATTAATGCCCAGCCATCCTGATAGCTGATCTGACAATATTGTTGCAAGAGAGAGCAATACATAGTACATTGTGTCACAAGGGAGCAATAGTTATTTGTTATACAAGGGGGCAAAGTTGTATTTTAACGCCGAGTGTGGAATTGAAAAACGAGCAAGTGTAAGGATTCTATAGTTGAACCACGAGCGAAGCGAGTGGTTCGAGAATAGAATCCTGAACTTGCGAGTTTTTTTAACACACGAGAAGTAAAATACATTTGCACCCGAGTGTAACACTAAACTTTTCCCCTCACTATAGCGAGGAAACTAAAACGCAAAAAATGCGTTTATTACTGCTTCCAGTAGTTCGACGGGTGGTAAATCACCTTTATTACTAGATTCACCTACATTTATCAATTTTAAAGCAGTTAATTTGACTTTATTCAAGGTCAAATTACTTTACCCACTAGTGGATAAAATGCGTTTTTACCCGCTGGTATTAAAGGGCAAAACACATGTTTCCGAGCTAGTGAGGGGAAAAATAACATATTTTGCGACTTGCGTACGTCGAACAATGAACATCAAAACAAAATTCAGAGTGAATCCTGTGCGTGTGCGTAGGTACTAGCGAAGAAATTATTAAGTTGTAAAGTATTATATTATTTCACCTTAAAATTTTTCAAAATCTGGTAACTGGCAAAATAAAGTGCCAATTTGATAGCCAACTGGCGGAAAAGAGAAAGCCCTTTTACAATTTTATTAGCCTTTGCAATTAGAAAGCCCTTTTAGAAATAGGATGTTTTTAAAGTCCACACACTGGTGGCAGTTGCCAGATGTTCATATACAGGATGCCCGGTAATTAATGGACAACCTTTTAACCACCAAGAGGGCACCTTATACTGGTCCAGAAAATCGACTTTAAGGTTTAGTAAAAGTCGCCTGGTTTTCGAGATTTTCACACTTTTTAAAATTTCAATGGATATTAATGGACAACCTTTTAACCACCAAGAGGGCACCTTATACTGGTCCAGAAAATTGACTTTAAGGTTTAGTAAAAGTCGCCTGGTTTTCGAGATTTTCACACTTTTTAAAATTTCAATGGATATTAATGGACAACCTTTTAACCACCAAGAGGGCACCTTATACTGGTCCAGAAAATTGACTTTAAGGTTTAGTAAAAGTCGCCTGGTTTTCGAGATTTTCACACTTTTTAAAATTTTAGGTAGTATTAAAATTTTTAAAAGTGTGTCGTGTAATGTCGATTTTCTGGTCCAGTATAAGGTGCCCTCTTGGTGGTTATCAGGTTGTCCATTAATTACCGGGCACCCGGTATGTAAATAATCAGTCTCATTAGTATAATATATTATTTTTAAATAAAATACACATCACAACTAAGTCGATCGATTCTGCTTGTGTTAATATTTAAGTACTATATTCAATTGTAGTATTTAATTTTGTCTGTATATTGTCAAAATTATAATATTCAGAAAATCTAAATTAAACTACCAGCAAAAATAGTGTTTATATATTTATGAATAGTTAGTCTGACCAGATAAATTGGCGATGTTTGCTTACGAAAGACATGATAATGTAACACAATGAACTTTCATTCAAAGCGAAGTACATACTATGTAGTAAACAAAAAAGCATAAAAATAACTTAAACTATTAAACTTAATCTAGCACAGAATAAATATATGTACAAAAAAATATATTTACAAATAAAAAACAGGAGCAAGCTCGGCGCCGGATGGTAGGGTGCCCAAGGCTGGTAGCATTGCCGCGCTGGATCGCGATGCTTATTCGCTGCGCAAACTGCTGTAGTAAACTGTTTATAACTGATACCTATTTGGGAAGGCCATAAGTATGTATAATTATATGTAACGGAATAATAAAACGACCAACAAAAAAAAGTGAAAAGTTTTTTTTTGAAGCAGTTGAGTCAACTTGAGTCGGTTGTGGATTTGACAGCTAATACCTCACGCTGAGCTTATGGTAGTGTTCCTAGAACAAAGATATAATAAATGTAATATTCAACAATTCTAAATTATTATAAATTGCTTCTACTTAAATTTTAGGATTAGTGGTCAAATGCGGACCCCAGACTCCCATGAGCTGTAGCAAATGCCGGGATAATGAAACATTTTTTTTTTGGAAACGATTCCACGAATACCACCATGTCCACGATGCTCAGAAATAAAGAAAGTGAAAAAGTCATCATCTGGGGCGAGTCTCAAACTCATGATCACTAGTCCATCGCTCATTCAACTGAGCTAACTGAGACTTACACGGTAATAGCAAATATTTCTAGCAAATCATAAATGTATAACATACTTAATGAGTTTTTGCATATAATAGAACTCAAGAGTTCTAATATCCATATTTGTTAGAAAGAACACCCAATTATTCAATTTCTGTGAAAGCGAACGTCGTAATAACAAACTCATCCCTCCCGAACACATTTTAGAACTATACAGAAAAGGTCCATACTTTCGAGCAATCCAGATTTACAACAAATTGCGAAACAGAATTACGAATACTCAAAAATTGAACGCCTTTACTTCAAAGCAGCTTACCTACTACTCCATCCCAGAATTTATGGATGACAATTTAAAGTCAAAAATTAATTAACTGAAGATTGTATAACCTGATTAAAAATTACATTATCAGTATCTTTATTATGATTACTAAATAAAATAAAATACTTAACTAAAATACTCTCTTAGTAACGTAAACACAATACCGTATCTTCATCTAGATAGAGGCACGTGTCTTCAACGATCAGTTCCAGCGAACGCTGGGCACCCATGAGCCGCCTTGCATCGGCAGCAAATCGCAACATAGCCTCCGTCAGATTACAGCACCCAGTCAGGTCCAAGAACTACGCGAGACCAAAATAAAACATAACATATTTCGCTTGATGGTGACAACGTCAGCGTAATATTTCTAGATATAGAGATATTTATTTGCTTCCAAGTACACAGATATAATAATTCTAAATTAAAATATGTGAGTATGTACCCACTTTGTCGATTGCTATAAAGCCCCTTTTGTTAGTTTTGTAAGATACAAGTGGGTAAACTCGCCTTAATGGTTACCGACAAAGTGGGACGTTTTACTAAACACACTCACATATTAGTATCATGGACTCCATGCAGTAGTATCAAGGTCAGTAGTTTCTGCCACCTCAAGCCGGGCTGCAACCTCTTTCAATATAAAATAAATGTTTGAAACTAAATTTCAAAATATTTTCCGGTTTGACAAGTAGAAAACAAGCACATATTTTCACATAAAATACAATAAACAAACCATAATGCATAGTAGTCCTTCTAACCGGATTGTCTATGAAATAATAACAGACATAACAGTGAAATAATTTCTAGAAAGAATACTTCATAAGTAACAGGTTACCATTAGTTTGGGGCATTGGCTTATGAAAGCGCCCACTTCATCATTCTGCAAATTGCTCTTTGATACGCCCAGCCTGATGATACGCGCTCCCGCGTTGCGGGCCACTGCCTCCATTCCACGAGATGACACGGCTGCAATAAGGCCTGATTTAGACGACGTGCGAACTCGCATGCGATTTTAGTTACATTGCGGGCTGTTGAGGGTACATACAAATTTATACAGCCATCAAATACCGCATTGTAATAAAACTCGTATACGAGTTCTCGTACCATCTAAATGGGCCCTAACACAGTAAGTATCAAAAAAAGTTTAGATTTTTGGTAATAAGTAGGGCTGGCGCGTACCTCTGGCAATACAGAGAGCCTCAAAGTGGCTCAAAGAGGTAACGCCGCCAGTGTCATTGGGTCCATGCCGCAGGCCGAACTATTGGAAGGGGTTTTCTCTTTGTAACTGTCTAACTGTTTTATTTTTAATTCATTTCTGTAGTTTAATATTCTTATATGTAGTTTGTTTCTTAGTTCTACTTTTAGGTATAATTTTAGTTTTAATTGTTTAGTCCTATTATTAAGGCAAGTTTTATAAAATATTTATAATTATTTTATCTTACTCACTTGGACATCTCCGAGCTCCAAGACTGTTAAATCTTTACAGCACCTCGTCACATCTTCTAAATTCTTATCCGTGGCTTCATACTGCACTACAAGAAACTTTAACTTGCTCAGACGACAAACGGAATTGCTCTAAATTAGACAATTTAATCAGTATTTTATTAATATATTTATATATCTTATAAGGAACATCAATAAGATCCAGTTTCGTCAGATTATGTTGGCCAGCAGCAGAAAGCAAATTGCGCATTTTCAATTTCGTGCATTTGTTCAAAATAAGTGATTTAAACGCTGACGATTTTATATGGAGTAAACATTCACCAGTCATGACTTCATTATTGTCTATTTCCAATTCTTCTAGCACAGTATTGTTTGCTATAAAATTACTGATATGATCTGAGACCTGTAATAAATACAATACCTACTTTAAAACGTGTAAATAAAACTAAGCTAGTATAAACTATCTAAAAAGCAACATGTTGTACATACATTTATATAATACTAGCGACCCGCCCCGGCTTCGCACGGGTACTATGCCTACATGTAAATCTTCCTCTGGAATCACTCTATCTATTAAAAAAAACCGCATCAAAATCCGTTGCGTAGTTTTAAAGATTTAAGCATACATAGGGACATAGGGACAGAGAAAGCGACTTTGTTTTATACTATGTAGTGATAAACATAATCATTTATAATAAACCACATCTGAAGTTCAACACTTACACGATTATATTTTTTGAAATTTAATCTATAACCACTTGAAATTCTCATTTTGAATAGTTGGTAGGTTTTCTTCTGTTTCACGAAATATCTGTAATGACGCCATGTTAATTTAATAATCGGATCTAATATTTGAAGTATCTATTTCCATTAAAATAGTGAACTTAGCATAGGAGCGTCGCGACTAGGGATTGCAATCCGGTCCGGCGGATCCGGTAATCCGGCCGGATCCGGTGCTTTTTTCATGCTACCGGATCCGGTAATGTAATTTAATATGTTAGAATAGTGCAAAAAAATAACATTTACGCTAACATTTGAACGTAGCTCAACAGGGGATTGCAATCCGGTCTGATTTCCAATCCAGAAATAATTTAATACGTACGTTTTTTACATTACTAGACCGTTTGGAAGTAAAATAATGTGCTCAAGTGACGCGTCAAACTTTCCGTCTTTGAATCTGTAGTGACTAGTGAAATCTGTGCAATTATTTGCTTGGATGTAGTCATGGGGCTTACGGCGAAATTATGGTCAAAAGCTGCACTTTATGCAGAAAGCAAGCCACTTTGCACAGTGATACTAGGGACCAATACAAACGTTTTCATCCGAGGAAACACGATTTTCATCTACTAGAATTCAAGATGGCGGCCATTTTCCAAAATGGCGGCCGCATATTTTTAAAATTTTATAGAATCGTAACGGCTGCACCGATTTTGATGGTTGGGGTGTTTATCGCATCGTATTGAAGCGTTCATTAATATAAAAAAATGAAGTCATAAAAAAATTAAGATGGCGGCCGAATAATAAGAAAAATATAAAAATTTCAAACTTTTTTTTCATTCTCCTGCAATTTACCAATAAATTTTCTATGATATGGTCACATTTTTATGTATTTAAAATAAACCGGATAATATCATCTACATAATAAAATAAAAATCATGAAAATCCGTTAAGTAATTTTTGAACTATACTCATTTGAAATGGAGCGCGCGGATTTGAAAGACGTTTTCGCACGTGATGTAAACAATTTTGGAATCATAACGGCTGCACTGATTTTAATGATTGGGGTAGCTATCAGTTTGTATTAAAACATTTATTTATATAAAAATTAAAATCATTTAAAAAATAAAGATGACGGCCGAATAATAAAAAAATATGAAATTTTCATTTTTTTTAATTCTCACGAAATTTACAAATAATTTTTCTACCATATGGTGACATTTTTATTTATTTAAATAAAATCTGATATTAACGTCTACAAAATAAAACAGAAAACATTAAAATCCGTTCAGTAGTTTTTGAACTATACGCATCGAAAATGAAGCGCGGGGTTTGAAAGACGACTTTGCACTTGATATGAGATGCATCGTATCGTTTGGTACCGCTATACACGCAAGACTGATTATTTATTTTGGTCACAACTTACTATATTACTATTCAGAATCAATGTTTTTAGTATTTATATACATTATTAGTTTTTTATTCCGAGTTTAGGTATATTTAGACAACCCCAGTAAACTTGACCATAATTTGTATTTTAATACGTAAAAGAACTTAAATGCACATAACATAACAATTGTATTTAAGTTCTGTATCTGCATTTAAGTTCTTTTACGTATTAAAATACAAATTATGTGATGGTAAAGTTTACGGGGGTTATCTAAATATACCTAAACTCGGAATAAAAAACTAATAATGTAAGTATATAAATACTAAAAACATTGATTCTGAATAGTAATATAGTAAGTTGTGACCAAAATAAATAATCAGTCTTGCGTGTATAGCGGTACCAAACGATACGATGCATCAAGTGCAAAGACGTCTTTCAAACCCGCGCGCTTCATTTTCAATTTTTTTTTTTTTCTTCGTCCTTCTGGACAGGCTAGGACCATAGGCTTCATTTTCAATGCGTATAGTTCAAAAACTACTGAACGGATTTTAATGTTTTTTGTTTTATTTTGCAGATGTTAATATTAGATTTTATTTAAAAAAATAAAAATGTGACCATATATATGGTAGAAAAACTATTTGTAAATTTCGTGAGAATAAAAAAAAATTAAAATTTCATATTTTTTTTTATTATTCGGCCGCCATCTTTATTTTTTAAATGGTTTTAATTTTTATATAAATAAATGTTTTAATATAAACTGATAGCTACCCCAACCATTAAAATCGGTGCAGCCGTTATGATTCCAAAATTGTTTACATCACGTGCGAAAACTTCTTTCAAATCCGCGCGCTCCATTTCAAATGAGTATAGTTCAAAAACTACTTAACGGATTTTCATTATTTTTATTTTATTATGTAGGTAATATTATCAGGTTTAATTTAAATACATAAAAATGTGGCCATATCGTAGAAATTTTATTGGTAAATTGCACGAGAATGAAAAAAATAGTTTTAAATTTTCATATTTTTCTTATTATTCGGCCGCCATCTTAATTTTTTTTTATGACTTTATTTTTTTATATTAATGAACGCTTCAATACGATGCGATAGACACCTCAACCATCAAAATCGGTGCAGCCGTTACGATTCAATAATTTTTTTAAAATATGCGGCCGCCATTTTGGAAAATGTCCGCCATCTTGAATTCTAGTGGTTGAAAATCGTGTTTCCTCGGATGAAATCATTTGTATTGGTCCCTAGTATCACTGTGCAAAGTGGCTTGCTTTCTGCATAAAATGCAGTTTTTTTCCGTAAGCCCTATGACTAATGCAAAATGTGGAATAGTGGAGAGTGACAAAGGGCCATACGACAAAACTTTTCGTTAACATATCACTGAGGTCGATCCTTCGCGTTTTTTTGCCAAACACTATCCGAAATCAAGACCTACCTACTTGCAGTCTATGTCTGAATCACAAAATACTAAGAAGATTGGTCTGAATAAATTGGTTATGATGTGGGTTATGTTAAACATAGTGATTCAATGCTCTTTGATGTGGGTTATGTTAATACAGCCGGCGTATCATGCTTCCAATTTTATCACTTATCCACGTGGATAAAGCATCCGTCACACTTTGGCAAGTATGTCAGCGTGAGAGTGACAGTTGTCTTATCCACGTGGATAAGTGATAAAATTGGAAGCATGAAGCTAGGAACATACTACGCGGACGTCCGTCGTAAAACGACCGCGACCGCGACGCGACCGAACAGTGTGCACGGAACAAAACATCCAGCGAGCCAGATTTCGAACGGACGTCCATGCGCTCAAGGCCACGTCCACGTCCGTCGACCGATAGTTTGCACGGTGTTGTGTATTTCCATTGTCCAGATTCCCGTCCGCGGTCGATTCACGACGGACGTCCGCGTAGTGTGTTCCTAGCTTGAAGCTAGGAAGGAACATACTACGCGGACGTCCGTCGTAAATCGACCGCGACCGCGACCGATCAGTGTGCACGGAACAAAACATCCAGCGAGCCAGATTTCGATCGGACGTCCATGCGCTCAAGGCCACGTCCACGTCCGTCGACCGATAGTTTGCACGGTTATGTGTATTTCCATTGTCCAGATTCCCGTCCGCGGTCGCGCGACGACGGACGTCCGCGTAGTATGTTCCTAGCTATACGCCGGCAGGGCATGATAATGCTCGACCGGTCCGCCCGGATAACAAACAGTGTCTGAAAGTCTAGCATTACTTTAATAGTCGTACATTATTATAATGGCAACACCCTGAATTGTCAGTTTTGCATTGTGTTTTGCGAGAGGTAACGATTTTCATTCGATAAAAAAATAATCTAATATCATAAAGGTGAATAAAAACTATTCAAAATGAATACCCTGGACAAACAGTTGGCAGACTTACGGATCTACGCGAACGAACTAGACGCAAAGCTGCAAGACGACATAAACGCTGCCAAAATGAAACCTTCGATTCCACCCAAAAAAAACAAGGTGCCGCAGCCGCAAATACCTCAGAGTTGTATGGTGAAGTCGGCCTGCGAGCCTTCCTACTCATCGAGACTAGAGTATGGGAGCCGTACAAGCTCAACCTACTCCAATCTAGTGCCCGTAAAGAGTTGTATCGTAAGGAACACAGCACGAGTGAAGAGCGGCGATGTGTTCCTATACAGCAATTTGTTGCCACCGGGTGGGACTAATCACGTCTACTCAAACATCCCCATGCAGCGGAACCCTGAAAGCATATACGGCGACAGAGACGCGAGGTCTGAGGTTTCTAGAATAAGCGATGTTGGTGCACAGTCGAACTATAGTGAGCTACGTCGCCCCGGTTCTGCTTACCCTCCTTCCTCGGCTTCAGTTAATGCACAAGATTTTTCCACGTATGGCGGCTCACAAACATCCTCAACATATGAGTCTCTATATGAACCTATAAATCCTAGGCCGTGTAGTCAGTTGTCTGGGACTTCCTTATATGGTGGTTATGTTGGGACTGCACCAGAGCCAATACCGGAGCCGGACGATGAGTTGTACTGTGGCAACTGCTTCCGGTGCGGAGGCAAGATCATGGGAGAGACTACCGGGTGCACAGCCATGGAGAGGATATATCACATAAAATGCTTCTGCTGTCATCAGTGTGGTATTAATTTACAGGTAAGTTGAAATTACCTTAAAATCCTTAAATGATTATAATATTGTTTGAATAAATTTTGGAATTTATAATTTTTTAACCCATGTAATATAAAACAATAAATAAATAAATAAGTATTATAAATAGTAAATAAATATTATAGGACATTCTTACACAGATTGACTGAGTCCCACGGTAAGCTCAAGAAGGCTTGTGATGTGGGTACTCAGACAATGATATATATAATATACAATTACTTATATACATAGAAAATATCCACGACTCTGGAATAAATATCTGTGCTCATCACACAAATGCCTTTACCGGGATTCGAACCCGGGACCATGCATATCAGGCAGTGTCACTATGAGCTAGGCCAGACAGATCGTCATTAACTGTCTCACATTCCCACAGTAAGCTCAAGAAGGCTTGTGTTCTGGGTACCCTGACAATGATATATACATATAAGAACTTGCATATATTATATACATGGAAAGTACCAATAAATATCTACCATCTACAACTATCCACTCTGAGATCTGGAGCCCATTTCTCGAAAGGTACAAGCCTTCTATTACAAGTGTGTTTCCATGACAACCCATACGATTAGACAGTTCGCGCACTTGTAATACAAGGCTTGTCCCCTCCTCTTTTGGTATTTTTTGTATTTCAGGACAGACAGAATCTTGGCACAGTTTATGATTAATTTTACTACTTGCAATATCCTCCTTAGATCTGTTGCAGATATGGGATATGGGACTTTGTTTTCATGCTCTATGGTCACGAATTTGTCCCAGAAAAGTTTGATTGGGTTAAGGCAGTGGTCGGCAGGATTTTTTCATTGACAGACCAGATTTACACCTCTCTCTCTCTTAAGCCTGATTTTACTCTTCGGGTGTAGGCCTCCTTCAACATGCGCCACTCGTCACAGTTCTGTGCGATCTGGAGCCACTTCCTCCCAGCAGTCTCTTTGATATTGTCCGCCCAACGCAAATGCGGTATTTTTTGACAACGCTCTTCTCCCCATGGTCGCCATTCAAGTAGTCTTTATTCCAAGAGTCGGTTTTACATGCTATAGCCACCTGATTGTTTTACGGTCTCTCAATGTGACTCCAACCAACCAGTTTTCTTTCTGTCGCCCGCTGGGCAACACTTAACTTGTGTAGTATTTCCTTAGTGAAAACCCTTGTACACCAAAAATGTAATTTTATTTCAATCCTTTCGCGGGCAAACCATAATCTGAAACCCTGCCTTTACTCCTCGAAAGCGCGGCGCAAACTGCGGGCGCAACCCCTGCATTTAAAATATTACTAATTAGCACCACTTATTAAATCTATAATTCATTATAAAATGAATGTCTCACAGTACAAAAGAAACACACACAGTCCTAAAACACGAACCTGCCAAGTCCTGCGCCCCTTCCCGATGAAAAACAAAACTACATACCCATAATGCCTGCCGCGTTACCACCTTGAAACATGAAGGGATAACCTTTGCCTCGGAAATTTATTCATAACGGAAATTGTACTATCAGCTGCAAAAGTGCATGGTGAATTTATTAATGAATCCATAATTTCCCCATGCAATTTTGCAGCTCACTGTCCAACTACCTAGTCTAAATTTACATATCAATTTGTTTCAGGGCCGACCATTCTACGCAGTCCAGGGCAAGGCCCTCTGCGAGCGCGACTACCTGGCCACACTAGAGAAGTGCTGCGTCTGCGGTGACCCTATCCTCGACCGCATGCTCCGGGCCACGGGCAAGCCCTACCACCCACGATGCTTTACTTGTGTGGCGTGCCATAAGAGCTTGGACGGTATACCCTTCACAGTGGACGCTGTTAACCGCATACATTGTATAGAGGACTTTCATAAACGGTGAGTTGAAATACTATTCTTCAATATTGGACAAGGCTCTTTGCTAGCACAACTGGCCGGTCTAGAGAATTGCGTGTGTGGTGTTGCGACAGCATTCTTCGGGCTACGGGACAAACCGTACCATCCGCGGTGCTTTACTTGTGTGGCATGCCATAAGAGCTTGGACAGGATACCCTTCACAGTGGACGCTGTTAACCGCATACATTGTATAGAGGACTTTCATAAACGGTGAGTTGAAATACTATTCTTCAATATTGGACAAGGCTCTTTGCTAGCACAACTGGCCGGTCTAGAGAATTGCGTTTGTGGTGTTGCGACCGCATTCTTTGGGCTACGGGACAAACCGTACCATCCGCGGTGCTTTACTTGTGTGGCGTGCCATAAGAGCTTGGACAGGATTCACAGGATACCCTTCACAGTGGACGCTGTTAACCGCATACATTGTATAGAGGACTTTCATAAAAGGTGAGTCGAATTACCATTCTTGAATATTGTGCAAGCTGCAAGGCCCTTTGCAAGCGCAACTGGCCGGTCTAGAGAATTGCGTTTGTGGTGTTGCGACCGCATTCTTTGGGCTACGGGACAAACCGTACCATCCGCGGTGCTTTACTTGTGTGGCGTGCCATAAGAGCTTGGACAGGATTCACAGGATACCCTTCACAGTGGACGCTGTTAACCGCATACATTGTATAGAGGACTTTCATAATAGGCTTACGGCGAAATTATGGTCAAAAGCTGCACTTTATGCAGAAAGCAAGCCACTTTGCACAGTGATACTAGGGACCAATACAAACGTTTTCATCCGAGGAAACACGATTTTCATCTACTAGAATTCAAGATGGCGGCCATTTTCCAAAATGGCGGCCGCATATTTTTAAAATTTTATAGAATCGTAACGGCTGCACCGATTTTGATGGTTGGGGTGTTTATCGCATCGTATTGAAGCGTTCATTAATATAAAAAAATGAAGTCATAAAAAAATTAAGATGGCGGCCGAATAATAAGAAAAATATAAAAATTTCAAACTTTTTTTTTCATTCTCCTGCAATTTACCAATAAATTTTCTATGATATGGTCACATTTTTATGTATTTAAAATAAACCGGATAATATCATCTACATAATAAAATAAAAATCATGAAAATCCGTTAAGTAATTTTTGAACTATACTCATTTGAAATGGAGCGCGCGGATTTGAAAGACGTTTTCGCACGTGATGTAAACAATTTTGGAATCATAACGGCTGCACCGATTTTAATGGTTGGGGTAGCTATCAGTTTGTATTAAAACATTTATTTATATAAAAATTAAAATCATTTAAAAAATAAAGATGGCGGCCGAATAATAAAAAAAATATGAAATTTTCATTTTTTTTTATTCTCACGAAATTTACAAATAGTTTTTCTACCATATGGTCACATTTTTATTTATTTAAATAAAATCTGATATTAACGTCTACAAAATAAAACAGAAAACATTAAAATCCGTTCAGTAGTTTTTGAACTATACGCATCGAAAATGAAGCGCGCGGGTTTGAAAGACGACTTTGCACTTGATATGAGATGCATCGTATCGTTTGGTACCGCTATACACGCAAGACTGATTATTTATTTTGGTCACAACTTACTATATTACTATTCAGAATCAATGTTTTTAGTATTTATATACATTATTAGTTTTTTATTCCGAGTTTAGGTATATTTAGACAACCCCAGTAAACTTGACCATAATTTGTATTTTAATACGTAAAAGAACTTAAATGCACATAACATAACAATTGTATTTAAGTTCTGTATCTGCATTTAAGTTCTTTTACGTATTAAAATACAAATTATGTGATGGTAAAGTTTACGGGGGTTATCTAAATATACCTAAACTCGGAATAAAAAACTAATAATGTAAGTATATAAATACTAAAAACATTGATTCTGAATAGTAATATAGTAAGTTGTGACCAAAATAAATAATCAGTCTTGCGTGTATAGCGGTACCAAACGATACGATGCATCAAGTGCAAAGACGTCTTTCAAACCCGCGCGCTTCATTTTCAATTTTTTTTTTTTTCTTCGTCCTTCTGGACAGGCTAGGACCATAGGCTTCATTTTCAATGCGTATAGTTCAAAAACTACTGAACGGATTTTAATGTTTTTTGTTTTATTTTGCAGATGTTAATATTAGATTTTATTTAAAAAAATAAAAATGTGACCATATATATGGTAGAAAAACTATTTGTAAATTTCGTGAGAATAAAAAAAATGAAAATTTCATATTTTTTTTTATTATTCGGCCGCCATCTTTATTTTTTAAATGGTTTTAATTTTTATATAAATAAATGTTTTAATATAAACTGATAGCTACCCCAACCATTAAAATCGGTGCAGCCGTTATGATTCCAAAATTGTTTACATCACGTGCGAAAACTTCTTTCAAATCCGCGCGCTCCATTTCAAATGAGTATAGTTCAAAAACTACTTAACGGATTTTCATTATTTTTATTTTATTATGTAGGTAATATTATCAGGTTTAATTTAAATACATAAAAATGTGGCCATATCGTAGAAATTTTATTGGTAAATTGCACGAGAATGAAAAAAATAGTTTGAAATTTTCATATTTTTCTTATTATTCGGCCGCCATCTTAATTTTTTTTTATGACTTTATTTTTTTATATTAATGAACGCTTCAATACGATGCGATAGACACCTCAACCATCAAAATCGGTGCAGCCGTTACGATTCAATAATTTTTTTAAAATATGCGGCCGCCATTTTGGAAAATGTCCGCCATCTTGAATTCTAGTGGTTGAAAATCGTGTTTCCTCGGATGAAATCATTTGTATTGGTCCCTAGTATCACTGTGCAAAGTGGCTTGCTTTCTGCATAAAATGCAGTTTTTTTCCGTAAGCCCTATGACTATAAAAGGTGAGTCGAATTACCATTCTTGAATATTGTGCAAGCTGCAAGGCCCTTTGCGAGCGCAACTGGCCGGTCTAGAGAATTGCGTCTGTGGTGTTGCGACCGCATTCTTCGGGCTACGGGACAAACCGTACCATCCGCGGTGCTTTACTTGTGTGGCGTGCCATAAGAGCTTGGACGGGATACCCTTTACGGTGGACGCTGTTAACCGCATATATTGTATAGATGACTTTCATAAAAGGTGAGTTGAAATACGTGGCGTAAATAGTGTGGCGTGCCATAAGAGGATAACCGCATCCATTGTATAGACGATTTTCATAACGGTAATCTACAAGCATCATTCTCAATTCTATAGAACATTCATGATCATCAATAAATTTCTTCAAGGAGTTTCCACTGCCCCACATGCTGCGGGCTTAGCACACTAGTTGGATAAACTTTGTCGTATCGGTGCGTCCCTATCGCACTTACAAATAGTCGGAAAAGGACGGCATTACGTTTATATCGTTTATCACGCGACCGTGTTTGCCTGCCTGGTATCCGTGGTATTTACTTACCTTAAATATTGAACAAATTCCCTTTCTTTGTCTTTTACCTAATCATGAATTACGACAAAAATATTATCCATTTCAGGTACGCGCCCCGCTGCGCGCGTTGCCGCGAGCCGATCGTGCCCGAAGGCGGTGCCGAAGAGACCGTCCGCATCGTCGCGCTAGACAAGAGCTTTCATATCGCCTGCTACTCGTGCGAAGACTGCGGGTCTTCACTGTGCTCGAGACAAGAAGGTAGAGGCTGCTACCCGCTTGATGACCATCTGTACTGTCGAGAGTGCAATGCGAAGCGTATACAGGACCTGTCACGGAATATCAACTAGTGCGCTTCTTGAATAGACCTGTTGCCAATATAGCAGCTTTATAGAAGAGCTTCCATATCGCCTGCTACTTGTGTGAAGACTGCGGGTCTTCACTGTGCTCGAGACAAGAAGGTAGAGGCTGCTACCCGCTTGATGACCATCTGTACTGTCGAGAGTGCAATGCGAAGCGTATACAGGACCTGTCACGGAATATCAACTAGTGCGCTTCTTGAATAGACCTGTTGCCAATATAGCAGCTTTAGAGAAGAGCTTCCATATCGCCTGCTATTCGTGTGAAGACTGCGGGTCTTGACTGTGCTCTAGGCAAGAAAGTAGAGGCTGCTATCCGCTTGATGATAACCCATATTGTAGGGAATCTGACGCTTACTTGTCAAGGAATACTAACTAGTTTCCTTCCATGTTTCGATATTCCCTCCTACTCTACATTGACTTCAATGTCATATATTCGACTCTTGCACCAATTTCAGCCTACTGCAGTAAATCATCTTAAAAATGGTCTGCACTGTAATTTATACTGTACTTTTGCAGTTTTTAAGATACTGTATTTGCATTTAGCATGTTAGGCACCTTGAGTATTATACTAAATTAGGTATGTTAAAGCTCTTAGATATAGGCACCTAAATTAATAAAAATATTTGGAAAATTGTTCAGCATTTTCAAAAATTTTCAATACAATATTTGTATATAGTAGTGTAGTTTTGATTATATTTGTCCATTTTGTGATGTTGTTACTAAATATTAATCGAAATAAGACCCCATTGATTGCAATATTTGTATAGTTGTAAGTGAAATAATCGTCGTTATTCGTATTATTATACTCTGTTGAATTAAGGCCTATATGTATTTTGATCGCTAAAATAATCACTTTTTTTAGAAGTGTTTACAGTTTAATAAATATTTCATATGTGTATAGGTAGTTATGTCAAAATCGTGTGTACAAATCTTGTTTGTACTATATTAAGAAAAAAAATCTTTTCCGAAAAATATTCTGTCATAGCAAAAATTTGACCAGGATCATTTAATAAAACAGAGAAATTCTAAGTTTCAAATCAAATGTTCATACTTAGAAACAATACACTATAGAAACATTACGTCGCCCTCATATGAAGTAGTATTATTGAAACATTCCTAATAAGCATTTGTATATTTAAGTCTAAGGCTGTGTAGTGCTCACCATTTGTAGTAATTGTATTGCAGTATTAGTTGCGTGAAATGTGATTATAATGTAAGGTTTTTGTAGGAAGACGCGAAGGGAGAAGTTATGTGACCGCTTCTCTACACATATATTCCTGGTTGTCCTCTGTGTAATTATATTACTCTGTTAAGGGGATTCCCTACGCCAATGACCTTCAATTTTGATCCATTGGTATCAAGGATTATTTATATAGGATTTACAATCTTCATACAGAATCGTACCTCCATTTTTAGCGCCATCTATTAAATACTATCATAACTACACTGATGATACCTAAAAATTTTTTTTTTCAAAATGTGTAGATATTGACGTGATATCATGATATTAAAATCATTTCATTTGTTCTTATAAATAATAGAAAGTCGCAAACATATTTGAGGAAAATACGACTTTGGCCACTTCCAGGCTGCGAAACAGCGCCATCTAGTTTTAAGCCTAAAAGGCCCCATACATTTCAGGGGTACGCTTTGTATGGGCTTTGTCTGTCCCGTATTATATGGTCCTTGATTGGTATTATGATAGTTTCTAAAGCATATTATATTAACAGCGTCGTCCTTGTCGTCCGTCGTCTATTTTTTTAATTTGGCAGATACGAATTCTATCTGTAGTTTAAATTTAGGAGATATAACTCAAAACTTGTCGATAATCGATGTAATCCACGGGTAGCCCCGAAACAACAGTATATATAATTATGACTAGGAGGACTACAGCAGGAGCTCTTTAATCCGATGCGATAAGCTATATTATCACGCGACCGAGCTTCGCCCACTGGTTCTGCTTTTATAAATAGTGCCATGTTTATTCTGTAAAAAATATAGTTTGTAATTTACAACATGCTTCTTTACAGCGATAGTTCTAAGGGTATGTTATTGGATTTATTAGTGTTGTACTTAATGTTATCTAGAACGCCATGACTGTATTATACTATAAGAAATATAAGACACTTTAAAAATATTGGTACTTACTCCATTTAAAGATTTATATGATTATTATGTATAGATCTACGTTTATGTAACCGTCGTCGCAAAAAATGTTTATTACTTTGGCATATTTATACTTAACATCAATGTTATATGTATCGAAATAAAAATTCGTAATGATTAAACTATAGCATTATTAATTTATTAGTATTTGTGCCATGTCCTCCCCTTTAATCCCCTGTAAGATGCCTGGTTAGATGCAAACCAGAGGCGTACCGACTATTGATTTGGCCGACTACCGACTAGTCGGCGCTTGGGTGGCGGACTGGCGGATTAGTCGGCTAGTCGGCCAAAACATAATACATACATACATACATATAATCACGCCTGTATCCCAGAAAGGGGTAGGCAGAGCACATGAACTAATGAGTTTCAGTGCCACTCTTGGCAAAAAGGGGTTGAAAGAAATCCAAATTGTGACATTGCAGTGACAGGTTGCCAGCCTCTCGCCTACGCCACAATTTAACCCATATCCCACAGTCGACTTCTACGACACCCACGGGAAGAAAGGGGGTGGTGAAATTATTAACCCGTCACCACACGGGACAAAACATAATTTTCGAGGAAATTCACATTTTGAATGTTATTTTTGGTCCTTCATTCGCGCATGATTTTTTACAGGTTCAAAAGTTCATGACAATATTTTATATACATTTTCCGTTTCAACCGGCTTGGCTTAGTGGGTAGTGATCCTGCTTATGAAATCGATAATCCTAGGTTCCTACCTAATTTATTTCTGTGATGATTATAGATATTTGTTTTGACAAGGAAAGGAATTACGAATAGGTACATAGTACAACCATGATTTTCAGCTATAGCTTTCAGCTTTTCTATCACTAATGAAGTGCCGACAAAAGTGGCCGGATAGTCGGCTTTCCGTACTAGTTTGCACCCGAGTGTAACAACACAAAACTTTTCCCCTCACTATAGCGAGGAAACTACAACGCAAAAAATTCGTTTATCACTGCTGCCAGTAGTTCCACAGGTGGTAAATCATCTTTATTACTGGATTCACCTACTTTAATCAATTTTAATGCAGTTAATTTGACTTTATTCAAGATCAAATTGCTTTACCCACTAGTGGATAAAATGCGTTTTTACCCGCTGGTATTAAAGGACAAAACACGTGTTTCCGAGCTAGTGAGGGGAAATAGTTATTTGTTATACAAGGGGGCAAAGTTGTATTTTAACGCCGAGTGTGGAATTGAAAAACGAGCAAGTGAAAGGATTCTATATTTGAACCACGAGCGAAGCGAGTGGTTCGAGAATAGAATCCTGAACTTGCGAGTTTTTTAACACACGAGAAGTAAAATACATTTGCACCCGAGTGTAACACAAAACTTTTCCCCTCACTACAGCGAGGAAACTACAACGCAAAAAATGTGTTTATCACTGCTTCCAGTAGTTCCACAGGTGGTAAATCATCTTTATTACTATAGATTCACCTACTTTTATAAATTTTAAAGCAGTTAATTTGACTTTATTCAAGGTCAAATTACTTTACCCACTAGTGGATAAAATGCGTTTTTACCCGCTGGAATTAAAGGACAAAAACACGTGTTTCCGAGCTAGTGAGGGGAAAAATTTTGTGTTTCACTCGGTGGCAAAGTTTGTTTTAACCTTCGTGCCTTGATACCCTCGCAACGCTCAAGATTACACTTTTTGAACCACTCGCTACGCTCGCGGTTCAATATTGGAATCTTTCGCTTGCTCGGGTATCAATATTGGCACGTGCGGTTAAACAAAAACTTTGCCCCCTTGTAAAACAAATAACTATTTCTCCTTGTTACGACTTTTATTTGGTGAGAAATAAAAAAACAAAGTGACTCGTGAATTTTTAACATTTATTTTTCATACTATACAAGACATTTTGTATTTCTCAAGCGCATCTCGTCTCGAATGGAGACGTCCCTTAAAACTACACTTAGCTAAGAAGAAGGCTTTGGCTTCCCTTGCAAAACATACGATCACTCTACAGTTACACCCAGTCCGGATCAGTAAAAACACAATATCGATCAAAATAACTAATACATCTTGTATACAGTTTTATAAACAATTTGATATCCGAACTCGGCCTACAATTCATTAATTTACCAACATTCCAATTTAAAAATTATGACACAAGCAAATGCATTTTTTTACTATTTTACACTGAGATGGAATAGAAGAAGGACTAAGCTTCTGTACCTACATGGCTTGATATAATAAAATTGAAGCAGGAACTTTTCACCAAATTGACAAAACATACGTGATATTGATACAATTTAACTGTAAATTGATTTTGACCAGTAATACGTTATGGTTATAAATGTATGAAATGAAATGTCTAGTCAAGCCAGCCACGCTAAACATCTCTTGAGCTTATAAACGTTATAAATGAGCAATTTAGAGAGAAGATACAAAACAGTCCTCCTTCCATACCCACCTGGGTCACGCAGAATCAACAACACACACCATGCAATCTCCAATGTTATCACATTTTCTTGTATGTTAAGGAATTTTGATACAGAAAGTACTCTCTTTTAGAGATTCAAATAATTAATTTGTAGCCAGTCTATTAGTTACTATTCAGTGCCCTGTTTATATCGTAATATTTACATATCGCTTAGCGGCACACGGGCAGGCTTACTCTAGCAGCTTAACTATGGAACCCAGGTTCCGTAACATCAAAGACAATTGAAATAAGACACTTGCGAAATCAAAAAAGTGATGCTACTTTAGCTCGGCAAGTTTAATTCTGAATGCACATGTCTAGTAGTTCAATTGTCTATGGTAACATTTAATACAGAAACACACCAGTGCCTTGCGTTTGGACAAGTCTTAAGAAAACGCGTTACAGTTATGCCCTTTGACTATTTACAGCTATTTAAAAAGGGCATTGCCTGCTGGTTTTAGAACACAAAACATGAGAATTTTCTTAAATAAGTTTTTAAAAGCACCCAACAAATACAACTGAATTATTTTGAACTCGGTAAGGAATGTAAGAGGACTCGGGGTGCACCAAATGGCCTCAAAATTAGTTCCGTTGTGAAATCAACTCAAACGAAATCTGTACAATTTACAATTACCGATATATCTTACAGTGAATAAAGCTTTAAGAGTTTGGATTTAAAACAATACTTACAATCGATACCCTAAGCAACGACTCTTAAAATTATCTATAGTGTACCAAACTTACATAAAAATATTAGAATAAGCCAAAACAATTTTTAAACAATTTAAATGAAGCCAAACAATTTTATCAAACTACCAACATGAATTATTGATTAGATTACTCATTTTTAGGATTGGGCCTTTTTAAAATCCCTTGCATTTCCATACAAACTAATTTCACTTTTGTAGTAGTGTATTCTGAATTGTTGTATTTAATACTTTATCTGAACGTATAGTGTACTTATTTTTTACTGGAAATAATTGCAACAAATTTTAAAATGGCCCGTAATATATAATTACGGTGAACTATTCAGGATTTACAGAGACCAATATATGTATACATACTTACTTTATTATATTGTCGTGTGAATTATTCTAATCAGTGTAGTAGTATGTGAAAACGGTAATTTATGATAAGCTGTCAACCCTGTGCAAACTGTGATAGTTCTGTATAAATGCTTTACAGTTTCGTTCTATATTTCCGTATTTACACTGCATATTTTACTATTTCCGATTTAAGGTTTAGCAAATTTTGACCACTGCGACTTTATGAGCAATAACAGTAGCAACACTACATACGTGGCGTTCAAGATAATAGATTTCGGTAGCCGTTTCACTTAATTGAGCACGTCTTTCGACGTTGATACAATGCAACGGTCCAGAGGGGGGCATATGATTTGCGCGATAGTATTTTGCGACATAGATCATACGTATTAATGACATGGGAAAGGGTAGTATATCTGCCGGCGACATATAAAGCCAGATGTGCTAGCTCTACTGGATTTTATGTGTTTTGCACATTTTCTCTGCCGGCGATACACTTGTGATTTCATTCATTTCGATGACCGGCCTAGACAATAATGACTATCCATCTACTGTCGCGGTTCTGGGTTCTTTCTCCCTCGTTCTCACTGTAAATCCAATAGCATCAGACAATTTGACTGTAAGTGGACACAATTTCCGTAGCAGAGTATCAGCTAACAAGCACCTTTAGTGTGTGTTTTCATCTGAAGGTCCCGCTTCTCCTGGCTAGGGTCTACGATATCCAATAGTATCGGATGACATAGAATCAAGATCGGCACAATATCAACAGGAAAAGTGTAACAAAAGCACTTGTTGTGTGTGTTTTCACCTGAAGGTGGTCTTCCTCTTGTCGTGCTTCTCCTGGCTGGGGTCCCACTCGACGTCGTCGGGGTCGTCGCCCTCGTAGGGCGCGGGGGAGAGCGGGGAGAGCGGGCTGTGCGCGGCGGGGGAGGGCGGGGAGGGCGGGCGGTAGCCGCGCGGCATGCTCGCCAGCATGTCCGAGTACGTGTGCTCGGGGAGCGGGAAGCGCCGAGGCGAGTACGGTCGCACCGACTGGAAACAAAAAAACTTACGTCAGCAAGATTATTGTATATATACACAGAACACCCCACTAGAAGCCAAATGCAAGCGATATTGTTCGAGACGCAAATCACCAATCCTTGCGGGGTGAGGCGGGCGCGCACGGTGCTGCCATTGGTCGTTTCAAATAATGGCGCGCCTTTATGATTAGCAGTAGGGATGGGAATGGGACATGTCTATTATAGACAATGGTACCGGTACCAGTACTGTGGTGAATTTGTTTTGCAACAAATTATAATATTATAATTAAATTATAATAAGGCCTAGTTACCCTTCGGGTTGGAAGGTCAGATGGCAGTCGCTTTCATAAAACTAGTGCCTACGCCAAATCTTGGTAGTAGTTTCCAAAGCGGACCCCAGGCTCCCATGAGCCGTGGCGAATGCCGATGCCGGGATAACGCAAGGAGGATGATAATTGTGATAGCATCTCAATAAAAATCATTCTAGTAACTAATAACTAAACTGTGCATTTTTACTTACGTTTACTAAGTTAAATAACCAACTAAATATTCTAAACTAATCAATGAACTAAATACCACTACAGACTCTACAGATTCTAGATAATTATTCACTATTACAAATCTGCTTTCTTTTATATTTCATAAAATGGTGCTACCATTTTATGAAATATATGGTACGAACGGCAGTACGAAGTTCCCGCAACAGACATAAACTAACATGGCCCCATGCCTAGTCGTTTACGTGAAAGGGATAGCATATCACATTGTTAACTCGGTAAAGAGGGATGGACGCGCCTCGGCGCCGCTCAGCACAACCATATTGACCAGTATAAATGAACTCCGCGGACAATAAACAATATTCAACAAAATAATTAATTTGACTTAACTGTGGAATGTTGTTCCAACTTTTTTACATGTAGAAGTGTTAGAAGACTTGCCACACCACTTTATGCTGTAAGAGACCATTGTTTGCAACCAAAATTGATTATTTAAGATTTTTTCCCGAGCGGACACGGACACTGTTAGCGGGTCGTATACTTGGGCGCTACTGATCGGTGTCGCACGCGTTCAAACTTTTATAAACCTGATTTGTCGTATGCTTGGTGACCGCGAGTCGCCCTGTAAGGGCCATCTTGTTGTATTGATCTGTGTATATATATCACACAATTGACCACAAAATTGCAGAAAAAAAAAACAATTGGAAATTGATAAACTCAGACTGTGATTTCAAGATTATTTGCTGCTACTAAATTTAGTAGAATTTATAGACGGCTTAAAATTTGAAATAAGAGTGTTTGAAATAATTGTTTTTTTTTAATTTATTGAGAAACAAACAGTCTTATAAAACATGTATGTAAATATGCTAAAAGCTAGAATTTCTTATAGAATAGACCTATAGTTTCATATATGTAAATATACTTTTTTATAAACTTAATACTATGAATACTATGAATATTAGTTACATGACAACTGCAAAAAAATCTAATACAAAAATAAGATAAGACCGAGAATAGCATAATAGACCGAGAATTGTTAGGTATAAAACAAGATATTTTATTTGTAATTGTTAATAGTCACACAAAAAGTAGATTGTGCAATGTGGGCGGAAGTTAAACTGCTAATAACGAGAGTATGTTAAATATCGACGGTTCGCCGGAGCTATTTCAAGACTCGAGTTCGGAATATTTTTATCCCAAATCATACACAATGTTTCTTGGGCAATGTAAAAAATATGTAAATAAAAACAAGGGGGGTACCGGCAATGTTATGGGTAGGTTCAGATGACTAGTATCGAATGAGCGTTTACAACTACATGAGTTTATATTCAGGCTGCGCACATGCTAACGTGAGTTTTACGCGCGTTAACATGTGTACGGCTTGAATATTACTCTATGTAGTTGTAAGAGACCATCCCCACTCCTCGCTGACGTCCGTTCCGCGTCCCGTCAGTGCCACGCCGCCCGAATGTAATTTAAAAAACGTCTCCTCAGTACATTTTGTATAGGAAGGACTCGCAAGCGGCGCAAGGGACGTCGCTTGGCGCGCCCCAGGCGGCGCGGTGCGCGCCAAGCGCCGCGTCGCCTGGGGGCGCGTCTTACGTCCTTCCTATACAAAATGTACTGAGGAGACGTCTTTGAATTACATTCAGGCGGCGTGGCGAAGACGTCCGTTCCGCGTCTCAGGACATGCGTCGCCTGAGTGGGGATGGTCCCTAAACGTGCTTCGAACGCCTGTCATCTCAACCCACCCTATAACTTCTTCGGGAGAATAATCGTTTTATAACTCTATATCTGGTCGAGTGATGAAAATGCTATATCTATGTTACCTCGTGCGGGTCCCGTGGTGGCTGTGGTGCGGCTGGTAGCGCAGGTGCGGGCGCACAGGCCGCGTCGCCGGCGGTGGCGGTGGCGCGGCGCGGGCGGCGCGCGCTGAGGTAGCGGCCGCTGCGCGAGTGCCGCGCCAGCACCGCCGCGTGCGAGATGTCCTCCTCCTGCATGTTTACCTCGTGCGGGTCCCGTGGTGGCTGTGGTGCGGCTGGTAGCGCAGGTGCGGGCGCACAGGCCGCGTCGCCGGCGGTGGCGGTGGCGCGGCGCGGGCGGCGCGCGCTGAGGTAGCGGCCGCTGCGCGAGTGCCGCGCCAGCACCGCCGCGTGCGAGATGTCCTCCTCCTGCATGTTTACCTCGTGCGGGTCCCGTGGTGGCTGTGGTGCGGCTGGTAGCGCAGGTGCGGGCGCACAGGCCGCGTCGCCGGCGGTGGCGGTGGCGCGGCGCGGGCGGCGCGCGCTGAGGTAGCGGCCGCTGCGCGAGTGCCGCGCCAGCACCGCCGCGTGCGAGATGTCCTCCTCCTGCATGTTTACCTCGTGCGGGTCCCGTGGTGGCTGTGGTGCGGCTGGTAGCGCAGGTGCGGGCGCACAGGCCGCGTCGCCGGCGGTGGCGGTGGCGCGGCGCGGGCGGCGCGCGCTGAGGTAGCGGCCGCTGCGCGAGTGCCGCGCCAGCACCGCCGCGTGCGAGATGTCCTCCTCCTGCATGTTTACCTCGTGCGGGTCCCGTGGTGGCTGTGGTGCGGCTGGTAGCGCAGGTGCGGGCGCACAGGCCGCGTCGCCGGCGGTGGCGGTGGCGCGGCGCGGGCGGCGCGCGCTGAGGTAGCGGCCGCTGCGCGAGTGCCGCGCCAGCACCGCCGCGTGCGAGATGTCCTCCTCCTGCATGTTTACCTCGTGCGGGTCCCGTGGTGGCTGTGGTGCGGCTGGTAGCGCAGGTGCGGGCGCACAGGCCGCGTCGCCGGCGGTGGCGGTGGCGCGGCGCGGGCGGCGCGCGCTGAGGTAGCGGCCGCTGCGCGAGTGCCGCGCCAGCACCGCCGCGTGCGAGATGTCCTCCTCCTGCATGTTTACCTCGTGCGGGTCCCGTGGTGGCTGTGGTGCGGCTGGTAGCGCAGGTGCGGGCGCACAGGCCGCGTCGCCGGCGGTGGCGGTGGCGCGGCGCGGCGGCGCGCGCTGAGGTAGCGGCCGCTGCGCGAGTGCCGCGCCAGCACCGCCGCGTGCGAGATGTCCTCCTCCTGCATGTTTACCTCGTGCGGGTCCCGTGGTGGCTGTGGTGCGGCTGGTAGCGCAGGTGCGGGCGCACAGGCCGCGTCGCCGGCGGTGGCGGTGGCGCGGCGCGGGCGGCGCGCGCTGAGGTAGCGGCCGCTGCGCGAGTGCCGCGCCAGCACCGCCGCGTGCGAGATGTCCTCCTCCTGCATGTTTACCTCGTGCGGGTCCCGTGGTGGCTGTGGTGCGGCTGGTAGCGCAGGTGCGGGCGCACAGGCCGCGTCGCCGGCGGTGGCGGTGGCGCGGCGCGGGCGGCGCGCGCTGAGGTAGCGGCCGCTGCGCGAGTGCCGCGCCAGCACCGCCGCGTGCGAGATGTCCTCCTCCTGCATGTTTACCTCGTGCGGGTCCCGTGGTGGCTGTGGTGCGGCTGGTAGCGCAGGTGCGGGCGCACAGGCCGCATCGCCGGCGGTGGCGGTGGCGCGGCGCGGGCGGCGCGCGCTGAGGTAGCGGCCGCTGCGCGAGTGCCGCGCCAGCACCGCCGCGTGCGAGATGTCCTCCTCCTGCATGTTTACCTCGTGCGGGTCCCGTGGTGGCTGTGGTGCGGCTGGTAGCGCAGGTGCGGGCGCACAGGCCGCGTCGCCGGCGGTGGCGGTGGCGCGGCGCGGGCGGCGCGCGCTGAGGTAGCGGCCGCTGCGCGAGTGCCGCGCCAGCACCGCCGCGTGCGAGATGTCCTCCTCCTGCATGTTTACCTCGTGCGGGTCCCGTGGTGGCTGTGGTGCGGCTGGTAGCGCAGGTGCGGGCGCACAGGCCGCGTCGCCGGCGGTGGCGGTGGCGCGGCGCGGCGGCGCGCGCTGAGGTAGCGGCCGCTGCGCGAGTGCCGCGCCAGCACCGCCGCGTGCGAGATGTCCTCCTCCTGCATGTTTACCTCGTGCGGGTCCCGTGGTGGCTAGTGTTGAGTTCCTCACTCATGAGGCACCTCATTTGTACCACTCATATTGGTGATTTGTCGCAGCACTTCACACGGAAAAAATGTATTACATCACACCTCAACTCACCTCACCTCATTTTACTCATAACCTCGCGCGCAAGTCTCGCAACACAAACACCTCATGCCACACAAATCATTCACAAACTTCAAATCATTCAAAAACTCATCTGTCACACGAGCGCCTCGCGGTCCTCAAACTCCCTCGCGAGAGTCGACACTTCAAAATGAAGCGGCTCATCGTCTATGTCACCGAACTACAAACTTTATTGCCGAGACAAAAGGTCCACCGATACATTTGTACCGGAAATCGCTTTGTACCGGAAGGCCTCACCGCGACAATGTCACATCACATTACCAACATTACTTCTAAAATCCTTTCAAAGTGAAACAGTTAGTTAGGTTTACCGTAAGAGTGAATGAGACAGACACGAGCTATGCTTCAAATTTGCCTCGACAAAATACGTTACACGTGACTCGAAATAAAACAGTCTTAAGCGCCGCAAGCTTTCATACATATTACGTCGTTGTGATCCAAGCATCTCTTCAAATTGGCGCGCAAATTCCGCAACGCTCTCATTCGATAGTTTCGATGCTATTACTTGAGCTACCGACTTGACCAGTTTAACGTGACCTATCGGACCAACAGATTTGTATGACTGTTGTCATTTGTAATAAGGGAGCTCTCTTATACTGGTCGTGACATATTTATTTTCGAAGCGTTTTGAATACCAAGGACGAGTAACTCAAAATGTGCATTTATGAAGTTAGCTTGACAACAGTACAGGATTAATGACCGAAATATTATTTTAAATTATTTTATGTACTTTTATTTAGATTCGTATGTTGGTATTATAGGTGTAGTTGTTATATATTTAAATGCCACAGATATGAACTTTGTACGAACGAAGAGTTAGCGTCTCACAAAATTTGAATTTCGCACCTTTTTATTAGTGACAAATATTTATTTTATTTTTGCAGATTTTACTTATTTCTATATATCAGTTAAATTTTCGTTGGTTGTTTCGTCTAAGTTAAAAGTTTGAAAATATTTTTAGGTGGATAATATTTAACATCATATCGCATTGCAGCATGTTCAACGGATAAAGAAGAGACATTTCTATTTTGTTTTTACGTTATAGTTATAGCCTTCCTTAAGACAACAATATGGGCTAATATTATCCACAAAAAAATGTATATCCATTTATTACACGGAGTATATATTATATGCAGTTAATAACATGTTTATTAATATGTACACATTTTGACAACATTATCAAATAATAAACGTGAGTCGTGAAACGAAACGCATTTCATAGACAGTTGAAGTTGTCAGTTGTGTTACTTGTGTTGTGACAGTTGTTTGTTGTTTCCAAAGTTCAATGGCTATGGCTAATTTATTTGTGTCATACAGTGATATTACTAATAAATACACCAAAATATAATAATGGTGACATTTTATACATGATTTAATATGCTTGTGGCTCTGCCTTAGTGTCTTTTACGTGCAAAAATATAGTCAAAAGTATGAACGGCGTCGAGAATGTTGGTGTTCATTTAATTTACTATATATTGCTGTTAGAATATCCACAGCGGTAAGTTGGTTATTTTTACGTAAAAGTGGTATGTAATTAGAAAACAATATGAACTCACGTTTGTTAAAAACATGCAGTTTTTAAGGTTACAGTTTCAATTGAAATATATTATTATTAAACTGTAAATTATAAATGAAACCATTATAAAATGATATCAAGAATATTAACATACGATAAATAACAATAATCAACAGCTAAAATAGAACAAAAGTTTCATAGAACCATCAAATCAATTTGCTTTTTATGTAGTTTCATATTACAGCAATTGGAATTCTTAAATAATATTTCAGTCTTCTGTTGTTCAAGTTCTCTTCTTAACATTTAGTTGCAAATAAAATTTAATAGGTATAAAGGATGTTATTACATAGTATACATACTAGAATTTGTTGCCCGATTGAGTCTATCAAATCGCCGATAGCAAAATTTTATATACCAGTACCTCACCTCATTTGAAGTAAGACATTGTAACACCTCATTTTTGAAAATGAGGTACTCATACAAACTCATTTTAATTTGATGTCCTACCCATCACTAGTGGTGGCTGTGGTGCGGCTGGTAGCGCAGGTGCGGGCGCACAGGCCGCGTCGCCGGCGGTGGCGGTGGCGCGGCGCGGGCGGCGCGCGCTGAGGTAGCGGCCGCTGCGCGAGTGCCGCGCCAGCACCGCCGCGTGCGAGATGTCCTCCTCCTGCATGTTTACCTCGTGCGGGTCCCGTGGTGGCTGTGGTGCGGCTGGTAGCGCAGGTGCGGGCGCACAGGCCGCGTCGCCGGCGGTGGCGGTGGCGCGGCGCGGGCGGCGCGCGCTGAGGTAGCGGCCGCTGCGCGAGTGCCGCGCCAGCACCGCCGCGTGCGAGATGTCCTCCTCCTGCATGTTTACCTCGTGCGGGTCCCGTGGTGGCTGTGGTGCGGCTGGTAGCGCAGGTGCGGGCGCACAGGCCGCGTCGCCGGCGGTGGCGGTGGCGCGGCGCGGGCGGCGCGCGCTGAGGTAGCGGCCGCTGCGCGAGTGCCGCGCCAGCACCGCCGCGTGCGAGATGTCCTCCTCCTGCATGTTTACCTCGTGCGGGTCCCGTGGTGGCTGTGGTGCGGCTGGTAGCGCAGGTGCGGGCGCACAGGCCGCGTCGCCGGCGGTGGCGGTGGCGCGGCGCGGGCGGCGCGCGCTGAGGTAGCGGCCGCTGCGCGAGTGCCGCGCCAGCACCGCCGCGTGCGAGATGTCCTCCTCCTGCATGTTTACCTCGTGCGGGTCCCGTGGTGGCTGTGGTGCGGCTGGTAGCGCAGGTGCGGGCGCACAGGCCGCGTCGCCGGCGGTGGCGGTGGCGCGGCGCGGGCGGCGCGCGCTGAGGTAGCGGCCGCTGCGCGAGTGCCGCGCCAGCACCGCCGCGTGCGAGATGTCCTCCTCCTGCATGTTTACCTCGTGCGGGTCCCGTGGTGGCTGTGGTGCGGCTGGTAGCGCAGGTGCGGGCGCACAGGCCGCGTCGCCGGCGGTGGCGGTGGCGCGGCGCGGGCGGCGCGCGCTGAGGTAGCGGCCGCTGCGCGAGTGCCGCGCCAGCACCGCCGCGTGCGAGATGTCCTCCTCCTGCATGTTTACCTCGTGCGGGTCCCGTGGTGGCTGTGGTGCGGCTGGTAGCGCAGGTGCGGGCGCACAGGCCGCGTCGCCGGCGGTGGCGGTGGCGCGGCGCGGGCGGCGCGCGCTGAGGTAGCGGCCGCTGCGCGAGTGCCGCGCCAGCACCGCCGCGTGCGAGATGTCCTCCTCCTGCATGTTTACCTCGTGCGGGTCCCGTGGTGGCTGTGGTGCGGCTGGTAGCGCAGGTGCGGGCGCACAGGCCGCGTCGCCGGCGGTGGCGGTGGCGCGGCGCGGGCGGCGCGCGCTGAGGTAGCGGCCGCTGCGCGAGTGCCGCGCCAGCACCGCCGCGTGCGAGATGTCCTCCTCCTGCATGTTTACCTCGTGCGGGTCCCGTGGTGGCTGTGGTGCGGCTGGTAGCGCAGGTGCGGGCGCACAGGCCGCGTCGCCGGCGGTGGCGGTGGCGCGGCGCGGGCGGCGCGCGCTGAGGTAGCGGCCGCTGCGCGAGTGCCGCGCCAGCACCGCCGCGTGCGAGATGTCCTCCTCCTGCATGTTTACCTCGTGCGGGTCCCGTGGTGGCTGTGGTGCGGCTGGTAGCGCAGGTGCGGGCGCACAGGCCGCGTCGCCGGCGGTGGCGGTGGCGCGGCGCGGCGGCGCGCGCTGAGGTAGCGGCCGCTGCGCGAGTGCCGCGCCAGCACCGCCGCGTGCGAGATGTCCTCCTCCTGCATGTTTACCTCGTGCGGGTCCCGTGGTGGCTGTGGTGCGGCTGGTAGCGCAGGTGCGGGCGCACAGGCCGCGTCGCCGGCGGTGGCGGTGGCGCGGCGCGGGCGGCGCGCGCTGAGGTAGCGGCCGCTGCGCGAGTGCCGCGCCAGCACCGCCGCGTGCGAGATGTCCTCCTCCTGCATGTTTACCTCGTGCGGGTCCCGTGGTGGCTGTGGTGCGGCTGGTAGCGCAGGTGCGGGCGCACAGGCCGCGTCGCCGGCGGTGGCGGTGGCGCGGCGCGGGCGGCGCGCGCTGAGGTAGCGGCCGCTGCGCGAGTGCCGCGCCAGCACCGCCGCGTGCGAGATGTCCTCCTCCTGCATGTTTACCTCGTGCGGGTCCCGTGGTGGCTGTGGTGCGGCTGGTAGCGCAGGTGCGGGCGCACAGGCCGCGTCGCCGGCGGTGGCGGTGGCGCGGCGCGGGCGGCGCGCGCTGAGGTAGCGGCCGCTGCGCGAGTGCCGCGCCAGCACCGCCGCGTGCGAGATGTCCTCCTCCTGCATGTTTACCTCGTGCGGGTCCCGTGGTGGCTGTGGTGCGGCTGGTAGCGCAGGTGCGGGCGCACAGGCCGCGTCGCCGGCGGTGGCGGTGGCGCGGCGCGGGCGGCGCGCGCTGAGGTAGCGGCCGCGCTCGCGCGCCTCGCTGCGCGAGTGCCGCGCCAGCACCGCCGCGTCCGATATGTCCTCCTCCTGACAGACCGTATCCGTTTCATAACGACATACTCAACGATTACAATGTACCACGAGAACGAACTGAAATGTATTCGCTCATAAAAACAAATCTATCGTTAACCCGTCGAGAATTCTCGTATTGAAATAAATCTCTCGAGAACGCCGACCTGACATTAAATAAATCGATTCGATTTAAAACGTGTCACCGGTATAGACTTATGAATAAAACCATATTCATCAATATAACATCCCTACTTTTGAACTAGGTCCACCGACCTACCTTCCCTTAATTTAGTATGTGTACAGACGCAAGTTTCCCCTTAGGTCGCACGGTCCGACTAGTTCGATCAATCGGAATACAAATATTTTTTTCCTGTTGGCTCGATTGATCGAATTAGAGATTTTTCAAATCCTACCAGTCCTACTATCGGATTAATTTACATACATAATCCTACCAGTCCTAAACTACTAAAGCTTCATCGGATTAATGGGATTTTAAAAGTTCGTCTACTTCGATCGATAGAACCATGAGATCATATTTTTTTTCCTGTTGGATCGATTGATCGGACATAACCGTAAGCTTGATATTTTGCTAAGTCCAGATGACACATAAAGGTTAATCTAATCTTAACTCATTACTAGACACTAGCATTTGATAAACTTTTCTATATTTTATTTGATCATGTCAGTTCATAGACTTGATAGTACAAATATATAAGAGTGTTCTGCAATTAGCACAAATCACTGTAGCGTCTGCCTTTGTGTAAAAATAAAATAAACTATTATCAAGGAATATGCCTATTATTTCAATATATAAAATTTACTAATTCTAATTCACACCGAAAACAGGCTAAATTCATGAGCGGTTTTTAGAGAATAAGGTCTAGATTATTTGTTAGATCTTTCCCTCGAAATCTCAATTTCGTGGTAGTAAAATTCCGCGTCGAAGGTGAGACAATACTTTTGAGATGTTGGTAGATTACAAAAGTAACCATAAAACTACCGGTTGGACAAACAAGAACAATAAAAATTGTGTGATCGGATTAAGAGGATTTTTCAAGATCTCGTGGCTCGATCGGTCGAACCAGAATCCCATTACTCCGATAGTAGGACTGACAAGATCAGAACTTCAGATTCAGAAGTCCTTATAGTCCGATTAATCGAGCCAACAGGAAAAATTGATCGGACTAGTCAATCGTATTCCGATTGATCCGCGCCACCACCTGAGTCAAAAAACGTCCTCAGTACATTTTGTATAGGACGTAAGACGCGCCCCATGGCGTGGCGCGGACGTTCTAAGCGACGCTCTGATGTGGCCGGTCCGTAAGGGCAAATTTCACGACGACCTTCTCGACAATCTCAAAAAAATATATAAATAATTAATTTACTATGTTACGTACCTCGCTCTCTAACGACAGCCGCCTTATCTTAGAGACGCCATTATTGAGACGCATGTCCGACATCTCCATTACTCGCCACCTGTAAAAAAAAAAGTATAAACATAAAATATCGACAAACCAATGACTTTCACTCCTCTTTTATGACACTTTGGGCTACAAAACTTGCCTACCACCTAGCGATCACTCTGCTCATTTGCTGCCTATTGCATTATATTATAATTCAGCCTGACTCAATTTGCCTCCTATATCATCATCATCAAACAATCCGCCGATTTTTTTTAAGGACCAATAACGCCCTGAGATAAAAAAGTTTGGAGACACCAGCCGGACTGGCCGAATTAAAGCCTCCGCCACACATAAAGCGTTTTGATAGCGTAGCGTTAGCGAAGCACAATGATAGCGGTGCGCCGGCGGAACGCCGGCGTTCCACTCGCAATCGGCGCGCATTCCGCTCGCTAGTTCCCGCTGGCGTCCGCTGGGCGCAACGCCAGCGTTCGTCCGGCGCACCGCTATCGTTGCGCTCCGCTACCACTCCCCCTACGCTATCAAAACGCGCATGTGTGACCGAGCTTTAACAATCACTGACTAGACGCCAAACGAAATAGAATCTAGCTCTGTAGCGGTAATACAGAAGAGCGATAGAGTTAGGGACCGGCCACATCAGAGCGTCGCGTGTCTCGGGGCGCGCAACGGACGTCTTACGTCCTTCCTAAGATACAAAATGTACTGAGGAGACGTTTTTGGAATTACACTCAGGTGGCGATCCGTTGCGCGCCCCGAGAGCGACGCTTAAGTGGGAACGCTGGCTTAGGTAGCTACGACAGATTTGACTACGTACCCTGGTTTACGGTTTTGTACCGGTAGCGTTCTCATTTTGCACTATTCGTTTCTGTTTCGTTTGACTCAAGCTACTACGCCCTAACGAATGTTAAAGTAGTATGGTTACTTGGGCGTGACGATCTCCTTGTAGGTGAGTATCTGCGGGCGCGTGGCGGCGGCCACGGACTGCGGGATCACGATGTTGTCGATGTCGAAGGATGCGGCTCGGGCGCGCGCCTCCGTGCTGCCGCGGCCGCGCGACCTATAAACACAACTTCATTATTATTTATTTTTCAGTACAGATGGTGTTTTTTTTTTACGCACTAGTGCGAGAAGTGGTTCATTATATGCCAGGTTGAAACTTCGGATGGCCATCTGTACTGAAAAACGTCGTACTATACACGTGCGAAAAGGAAATTCGTAACTCGTGTCGATTTAAAACACTTCCTTCGGTCGTGTTTTAATTTATCGCCACTCGTTTCGAACTTCCTTTTTTACGCACTTGTATCGTAATGTACTATTTCATCACACCCGCACTTTAAATGTGCTATTGCTCGCAGTCGGAGCGTGAGAACGTTCTCCCAAGTTATTTCGTCATTTACAGGGTCGTGTGTAACATAGATCGTTAAAACCGTCGCGATTTAACTTACTCTCGTTACAACTGTTGCAGATGCTATTTTCGAACTGTTATTCGTCATTTACAGGGTCGTGCATAGATCGTTAAAACCCTACATGGCAGATGCCGGCCCCCGGCCCGCGCCCCGCGCACCCGCGCATACGATATAGCTCTTAAAGCATTGTTAGGTACCTAGCCTTTAAGGGATATAGTGGGCCACGGGGCGCCGGGGTTACGGCGGCGCGGGGGAGTGCAAGCGACAGGGTGAGTGCAGGATCATTACAGAGGACAAGTCAAAATACAGGGAACAGTGCGAATTTCACGAAAGTTATTCTAGAAAACTATTATTATTAAAAAGTAAGTGCATGGTCGTAGAAAAAGTATTGTATGCAACGGTGTTTAACTGAGTCAAAAAATACTCGTGGCGTCTTAATAACAATTTTCGGCTTCGCCTCAAATTGTTACCCACGCCACTCGTCTTTTTTGACCTCCTTTAAACGCATGTTGCATAAAATACTATTAATTCACAAGAACAGTTACAGTATACCAGTTAGTGCGTTTTCAAATTATCCGATCCGATATCGGATGTCGGACCGATATCCCATACATTACAGGCGCCATCTTGTATTTTTTCCATTGAAATCCGTCCGACATCCGATATCGGATCGGATAATGTGAAAATGGACTTACACTTGCTACTAAAAGTAAGATAAACATATTAATAGAATGTAAACAATGAAACTCATTAAATATCCATACTAATATTATAAATGGGAAAGTGTGTGTGTCCGTTTGTTTGTCCGCTTTCACGGCAAAACGGAGCGACGAATTGACGTGATTTTTTAAGTGGAGATAGTTGAAGGGATGGAGAGGGACATAGATTACTTTTTGTCTCTTTCTAACGCGAGCGAAGCCGCGGGAAAAAGCTAGTATAATATAAATATTATAGGACATTCTTACCTGTGTAATCTGTATTGACTGTTAAATAAATTAATAAACACAATGATAAACACTCTGGCAACCAAGAACCCTAAGTTATAAAAATTACGACCGATTTCTGACGTATTGCGCGATTTTTAACAAAAAAAAAAACTCTGGTAACCAAGAACTGTTTGCTCTGAGACCGAAAAATCCGCTAGGCGGGTAAATAAAAATAAGTAATTTGTTAAATAAGTATGATAGTACCTTTCATGAGTAGATGTTACAGTTTCCTCAGACTGTTTTCTTTCTTTGATTCTTCTTGATAAAGGTGGTCTGCCTCTTTTCAATCCTGAAATAGAATACCTTTTATGTAGATTATGTCGTCATATCGTTATCCAGTGTATTAGACTTTAGAGGATCATTTATGGACCAATGTTCGTTCTGTTCCCTATGTATGTAATGACACCATTTTTGATTTCTTTCAACCCCTTTCTGCCAAGAGTGGCACTGAAACTTAGTAGTTCATGTGCTCTACTTACCCCTTTATGGGATACAGGCGTGATTATATTAAAAGCTTTTATTTAACTTGCCTTGTTAGTATGTTAGTTTGGGTCAAAAAGTACAAGCTAATTTTGACCCACTTCCCAGTTTCCGATTGAGCTGAAATTTTGCACAGATATGTAAATCACGTGACAATGCAATATTATGGTATCATGGTGCCGATCACAGGGACAGAAGGTGGTCACAGGGACTCCGTTATAAACGTCGTATCCCCATCGAGTAAGGGGTTTTTAAAAACGTCTCGGAGAGCAGTAGATGTCTGTCGAAAGAAAGGTTCGGCGATAAAAGCTCGTGCTAAAAATGATATTTTTGCAAAAAACTTATGTATATATGTATGTTAGTTTGCGACGTTATTGCCAGCGGTCGTGTCGCGTGTATGTATACTCTGTCAATAAATAAGAATAAAGATAACTATAGGTATCCTTTTCTCTAGCACCCTAAAGAAAAGGGTGCATATAGTTTTGTTTGTTCGTATTTACTGACAAACTCGTTTGACAGGGTATAGTAGATATAAGGCCTTGTTGTCACTTTCCATCAGGTGCGACTAAGGTCAATCACTGTTTATAATAATAAATAATAATAAATAATAAAGTGTGTAGGTACTGGTGGGACGGCGCGGCTTGGGCGGCGTGCGCTCGGGCCGGGGCTCGCCGGCGGGCGCGGCCGCGGGCGGCGGCGCCGAGCCCGCGGGCTGCGCGCCGCGCCGGGCGCCCGCCGCGCGCGCGGAACCACCGCGCCGACGTCAGCGCACCCCAGTGCACGCCCAGGGAGATGTCTGCAATACGAATTACGCTATTACCAAACACACACATTCAAACAACCGGGGATCGATTTTTGAATTTCGAACGCACGAATAGGCCACTTTCCTAACTGAGGAATGACGTCACGGTCGATTCGTTCACTTTATATCTTTCTCTTTGGCTTATTAAATAGAAATGATATTCAAACATAACTACTGTCCATATTTTTCTTCTAATTATGTGGTGCTTTATTTCATGCCCTGCATAAAATATTTTATTTTAAGTATAGGAAACTAGCCTATTGTTAGAAATTCTGTGGAAAACGACGTAATGATATTTTTAAAAAAGGACGACTAGTAATTTTATAACTAGTGGTAATTACCACCCGTTTTCTATTCTGTTGGTAGAATTTAAATCGCTAGTAGTGAAGATATTATTCAACGAATTTCACGAAATCGAATGGACGACATTCAAAAATCGACTCCCTGGTCCGAAATTGGCTATGGACAACAGCAACACCACCCTCAAATCCATAAAAAAAAACTAGGTTAAATACTCTTAGAACAATTTAAAGTACTCTCACTAGCATAGAGTTCTACATACCTACACTGAGGTCACGAAAGACTGCCGAACGTCACAATATTTGAATAGGTAGAATTTAACAATACATACCCTTAAAGTCACTAAGCACAGGATGGTAGCCAGGGTCCAGCCTCGCGAGCCCTTCGGACGCTGGTTGTGTAGGCGAGGCGCGTCCCGTGCACACACAGCAGCTCTCCAATCCATGCTCGCAACTGCAACTGTAAAACAAATCATCATTACATCTTGAACTTAAAATACAATACAATTCACAAATTTACATCAAAATAAAAAAAGAAAAGACAACACCAAACACTATCCCATTAATCAAATATGTAGGTTGCTTGTTGAAATATCTACTACCTATACTTATACTATTATACTTATACGAATTATTTACTGAGGAGCGGGCGGTGGCGCGCGCAGGTCTCGGTGGCAGTATACTTACTGGACATCGGCAGGCTTGGCAGCCTTGTTGGTGGCTATATGCAGGTTATGCATCTGCAGCAGCTTCCTCTTCTTGAAGGTGTCCCGGCGGAGCGGGCGGTGGCGCGCGCAGGTCTCGGTGGCCGGGTCGTCGTCGGCGAGCGAGGCGCCGGGCAGGAGGCCCTCGTAGGCTGACGGCTGCGCTGGCTCGCCTTCGAACTGGACGGGGCCTTTTGCTTCGCGGACCTGGATAATTTGCAGATGCGTACACCAAATGCGCAAGTGTGCAAATGCAGTCTCAGTTAATAAAACTAAGCAAAATATTCATTTGATAAATTATGTAGGGCTTTATACATATAAATTGCGTATAAAATGAAACACGCAAATATTTTTTTTTTTTTAGTTTATTCAGAAACCAAACAGTCACATAAACACATTACATATTGGCAATACAATGTACTGCAAAAAAAGAAAAACAATAACAAAAGACCTGGAGGTTCATAATTGTAAACCAAATAATGTGGCAATCAACATTATATTGACTGATAAGATGTGGTTAGATTTGATGAAGTTCAACCAAAAAAATATACAAGTATTCGTTTCCTGATTACAGCAGGAAAAGTCGTAACTTATGTATACAATAGGGATCGATACATTCAGTATTACGTCACTACTTAAAAAAAAAAACTTGTATCTTCGTCTGTCAATGAAAAGAAAATTGTAGTAAGTATGTATGGAATGCATATAGACTTACTGCGTTTTAACTTTGAGGAACAGCGTGAGATACGAGATTTTTTTAAAGTAGTGACGATTAGTCATCATCAGATATCAAACTGTTTGAACTGGTTTTATGAGTTTATGAACTAGCAAGCAATAACACTTAGTTTAGCAAATTAAGGTGGCTCGCTTTCCATACAAAAAACATCTACCATTTATTTAGTCACCGCACACTACAACTAAATAAAAATATGCGCATACATCTACTATACATTATCCGTCGTCGCGGTAGTGAATGAAATACATTGTTTCATACAGAAATCATGGACAAATCCTTGTGAATTTTTTATTAATTTTACGTAAATGTGCGTGCCAAATTTTGTGTACAGACACAGAGCCGTCATATTTCGCGCATTTTTAGTTGACATTGTCATCAGTGACATTTGGCTCTTGACAAGTAATTATTTAAAGATATTGGTTTAGTTAACTCAAGCAGACTCAGAAATAATGACGCATTTTGTCAACAAAGATACATATCGTGTATTTCGACACTGCTAATGTAAATCGAAATGGCGTCTCGGTCAAACGACTGACTATGATGCAGAAGATCGTGGGTTCTAATCCGAAGTTTTTTTTAATCATTTGAACTTTTATGGATTTATTAAGTATTTTTTATTTTTTTAATGGAATATTTGACTATTACTATATTGCTTTCCTATTTTTTATTTTCATACAAAAATACAATACAATCCTTTATTATGCCTTTGTTGATAAAATAAAATATTACACGTCTGGTATAATACATTATACATAGGTCATAGTGTGGGCATAGTATTAGTAAAGTATTGCATTTACTAAGCTGGTTGACCTATGTTATTGTTGTGTGAATGTTTTTCTTCAACAACTAAATGGTTATATACAAGAATATGAGTAGCTTTTGCACATTGTAATTTTTCCTCAGTCACCCGTTGACCACGAACGCTTTAAAGTGTTTGAAACATCGGGATGAATTTTAAACTTATTATACGCGATTTAATCCGTTTTCATAGTTTTTATTTCATGAGTAACTATCGCGGTAACTGAAGACAATATTCACTAAATGGTTACAAATAATAATTATCATCAATATAATCTGGTCCAGGCAGGCAATTATGGTCGCGCGATAAATGATAAAACATCTGGCCGTCCCTATAATCGCACTTACTAATAGTGCGACAGGGACGGCCTGATATTTTATCGTCTATCGCGCGACCATGCTACCCGTACTGTACTAGCTTTTGCCCGCGGCTTCGCTTGCGTTAGAAAGAGACAAAAGTAGCATATGTCACTCTCCATCCCTTCAACTATCTCCACTTAAAAAACATGTCAATCCGTCGCTCCGTTTGGCCGTGAAAGACGGACAAACAAACACACATTATCTTTGGTGAAACAACGAATTCTTCCACTTCAGATTATAGAGTAACCAGCTTTTCCCATTTATAATAAACTAGCTTTTGACCGCGGCTTCGCTCACGTAAGAAAGAGACAAAAAGTAGCCTATGTCACTCTCCATCCCTTGAACTAAATCCCCTTAAATAATCACGTCAATTCGTCGCTCCGGTTTTGCCGTGAAAGACGGACAAACAAACAGACACACACCCTTTCCCATTTGTAATATTAGTATGGATTTGACATTATTATTTATATTTAATTAATTATATATTAAGCCCAATTTCGTCGGGAACAGCGTGTTATGTAATGGCGTCGATGGTGTACAGTCGTCTGTCACGCCGTGAAGGTGCGTTCGATTCCCAGGATTCTATTAACTTTTTGTATTTTTTTGGATATAAATTTCGTATTTTTTATTGACCGAGCAAGAATGGAGAGCCGAAGGTATCAATTTTATCTTAGAGAACCTATTGATATTTTTATTGTCATTTTGATTTTCTATTTATTAAGTTGAGATATAAAACACAACTTTTAATACCATCGCTAAATATAATATTTTATTGAAATTACTCCTTAGATAAATAACAAAAAATAAAACCGCCTTCAAAAATAAGCGCGTTACAAAACACGGAGAAACTAAAAAGCCAAAAATAATAAACCTTTCAATTCAGATTTCTTATCGTATTGCAATAAGCTAAACATCCAAATTATAAACAAATCAATTATTTTTGTAGTCGGTACCAGACCTGTTCGTCGCCTTGCTATTGCCTGTTTGCCCCACCCAACCATACACAGGCTGGTACCGACTCCAAAAATAATTGATTTGTTTATAATTTGGATGTTTAGCTTATTGCAATACGATAAGAAATCTGAATTGAAAGGTTTATTATTTTTGGCTTTTTAGTTTCTCCGTGTTTTGTAACGCGCTTATTTTTGAAGGCGGTTTTATTTTTTGTTAAAAAGTTTATTTATTTGTTGATTTTTAGTGGTTCCTAGTGATATTATATGTATCAGTCCGAATACATGTACAGTAGTGAAAGAATTATCCTTTAACTCCTAACCATTGAGGAGTTGACCTTCCATCATCAGCTCAGTTGATTTTTAGTGGTTCCTAGTGATATTATATGTATCAGTCCGAATACATGTACAGTAGTGAAAGAATTATCCTTAAACTCCTAACCATTGAGGAGTTGACCTTCCATCATCAGCTCAGCCACATAAAATTATTACCATCAGACGTAAATACTGGTGTACCTTTGAAAAATAGACTAAAAACATTACATGTGCCTATAACATTTGAAGAGTTCCCTCGATTTCTCCAGGATCCCATCATCAGACCCTGACTTGGTGCCAATGGGACCATCTCGGGGTTATACCGGTTCGATCAAAAAAAAATTTTGAAAATCGGTCCACGATTCTCGGAGATATCGAGTAACATACATACAAAAAAAAAAAAAAAAAAAAAAAAACATTCAGTCGAATTGAGAACCTCCTCCTTTTTTGAAGTCGGTTAAAAAAGTCCACTTGAGTTTTTAAAGCATTACGTTACTCAGTTAACTATTGCATTTTCATTTACTAATTTAAGATTTCAAAAGCGATTTGAATACCCTTGCTCCATCGAAAATAAACAATTAGAAAAAAAAAATCATTCGAATGGTAGTTTAGAAACTAAAATTTATCTATACTTTTTTGGAATTTTTAAAAATATCAGATTAGGATAATTATGTTAGAAATTCTGAGTTCGACGAACCCAAAAATTATTACCATGTAAGAGAATAGGTTTTTAATCTTTTTTGTGGAAAACGCTCAGTAACTACTGTACGAGTACATATACATTTATGTATAATAATAAAACAAAAAATAGTGTCTCATAGTGTTGTGTTCCTGCCGGTGAGTAAGGCTGCCAGAGCTCAACGAGGGTGCGGGGTGCTGACGACGGGAGGACTTACGGAACTAATTTGTTCCGTCTATTGTCCTTTGAGTCGTCGGCAACCCAAACCCTCCTTTGAACTTGTACACTCCTTTTTGCTGTGCAGACGCAGCAAAGGGGAGTGTACAAGTTTCTAATGGGGCGGCAACGCGCATGCGACACTCTTTGAGTTGCAGGCGTCCATAGGTTACGGTGACCGCTTTCCATTAGGCGGACCGTATGCTTATTTGCCACCGACGTAGTATTAAAAAAAAAAAGAAAAAGTCCTGGATTCGAACCCAGTACTTCCATGCAAATCATGCGATGGCACGTATTTACCGCAAGGCTATTTAAACAAGCTGTCGCCGCGTGAAATTATCGACTAGAAGGAATACAAAAACACTGTTTGTATGTGTGAGTGGTACTTAGAAATAGTGTAAAATAGTAAATTTATCTACATTAAGGGGATTAACGTTACAATGAGAAGTTGAATGTTTGTTGTAATACGTCAATTTTAATATTAAATGTTCGCGAAGCATAATTGAAAGTATATAAATGCCTGTACGACTCCACAAAAAAAATAAGACTGGTAATTTGAAGATTAACGCCATCTAACGCAGCCTGAACTTCGGGTAACCTAAGCGAGCCACCTTAAGAAAAAGAATTACAAACATCTTTGTACCAATAAGGCGTCATCCATATATTACGTCACAGTGTAAGGGGGAGGGGGGGTCATACTAAATGTGACAAGCCCTGTTAAAGGGATACAAAAAAGCGTGACATAGGGGGGGGGGGGGAGGGGTCCAAAAACCTGAAATTTGGTGTGACGTAATATGTGGATGATCCCTAATGGGCATAGGTATCCATACTATCTTTCACAGCAAAAACGAGCGACGAATTGACGTGATTTTTTAAGTGGCGACAATTGAAGGGATGGAAAGTGACATAGGCTACTTTTTGTCCCTTTCTGACCCCCCACTTCCCTAAAATAGGAGGTAGAAGTTTGTATGGAGCGTTCCACAATTTAGCGTGAGCAAAACCGCGGGCAAACGCTAGTTCGAAATAAATGTAAGTAACACAAGAACCTAACTTCATTAAACATGAAGGACTAAATCTTAAATATCTTAACGCCTATAATATTACGCGGGTCGATTACAAGTACCTAATCATACCACAAGAATGTGGTTTCAATTGAGTCACTGCATATAGCACTCGATTTCAAAACAAAGAAAGAAATACGATACAGAGAATCTTTACACATTGATCTAAAAATATGAATGATAATATGATACAGATCATGATGAAGTTATGTAAAAGCGTAAAATATTCGTAAATAAAAAGGAAGCTAGAATTTACAGTGTACAATGTTAAAAAAAGGAACGTTTATAAAAAAAAATGGATGCGGAAAATATCATGTATGTATTGAACTGAATTAATTCAAGTTTCTTATGAACATGTTCATAAAGGGTGATACAGAATTACAGATGGACTGCAAACAACTGCTGTTGACGAGTAGTTGAAATAAAAGTTGCAGTTGGGTTGAATTCTGTTTGTATTGGGTCTTATCTTATAAAGTACCAACCATAATAAATCGGAAAATGATCACACAAAAATTCGTATGAAATTCGTAATACGTTTCGTGCAATTCGTGATGCCCTTCACCTTTGTATAGTTAGTCACTGACGCATCTATAGAAATTATTGTGGATGTTGTGATTTTAACATAACTTCGCGAGCGAGTCCAGATATCTAGTGGTATGGACTCGCGCGAGAGACCGCAAATTATGCTGTTGTAAGGCAGCGTCCCCACTCAGGCGTCGCGTGTCTCATGGCGCTCCAGGCGTTGCGGCGCGTGGCGGCGTGCGCCACGCGCCGCAACGCCTGGAGGCGCGTCTTACGTCCTTCCTATACAAAATGTACTGAAGAGACGTTTTTTGAATTACATTCAGGCGGCGTGGCGGAGACGTCCGTTCCGCGCCGCAAGACATGCGTCTCATGAGTGTGGACGCTGAGTAGTATTCAAAAGATACAATCTTACCTGTTTATGCAGATCAGTGTGTTGCCGAATCTTGTACTCCAACTCCTGGACCTGTGCCTGGAGCCAGCACCAGCGCGCGGCGATGGAAGCGCGTGCCCGTTGGTACGACCACAGCGCGCGTTTCTCACTGAAACATACATGAACAATATTACTGAATGAATGAATGAGACTTTATTCGAAACACATTTACAACAACATCAAAGTAGGCTTAAATCTAGGAAAATAAATGAAGTTACAGTGCTGAGGGTGGTTGTGAATGAAGTCTTACAATCACGCTAATATGCCACTCTTAGCAATTATGGGGTTGAAAGAAAACGAAATTGTGATACCTCTGCCACACTATGCTCCTCGCGCTGCCGCGATGTTGCCCTCTCCGGCCACACACCTGCCCTACTCGCGCGATTATCGCACTAGGTTGTTACCGGCCTTCGACAAAACAGGGAACGGTGGGCATGACGAGGATCATGACGAGCGGCATGACGAGTAGCGCGGCCACACTATGCCTGCCTACTTCCCACGCCGCTCGTCGAGTGTGTGGCAGAGGTATTACATTGCAGTGACAAGTTGCCATGTCAATCTCTTGCCTACACCACAGTAATTGATAAAGTAGCTCAAAATGGGTCCACAATCTGCGAGATTGGCTTCTGATTTTTCTTAGCACACTTTTATCATGTAATGGGAAAAGGAGACATTATGTTATGTCTGATATCATACCAAACCATGTTCGCATATACACACACAGATACACACATTATTAATACATAATTACATAGTTCGCTAAATTAGAGGTTGACAAACTAATCTTTGAAACTATAATTGCGTCTTTTTGTGGCACCCCAGAGATCACCACTTGAGAATCTTGAGACATTTTAACAACTAACGCATGAATTGATGATTGGCGATCAAAATTTGGCTGTTACACACAGTAAATCAAACTACATATTCAAAACTAACAAAAAGTAGCTAAAAATGTGTGAACAAATATCCCTGTCTGATGACTACTCCAATGAGTAATAGAAGATACAGGCAAAATAAATAATACAGTTGTTTCTTTGGATTAGCTACGCGCCCAGAAGTGGACATTTCTGACTCAAAAATACGCAAGTTATCGAACTCGATCTTGATAAGGGTAGTAAAGATATGACCTAGTTTTTGTATGATTATGAGATTTATGTTTAATGTAATCAGTTATTAATAGCTACATTTCTTGTAAATAGTACAAAAATACCAGTTATTTCTCACATAAAATCAATCCAAAAACGGAGAGACGAATTGACGTTTTTTTTTTAGGTAGAAGGACGTAAGACGCGCCCCTAGGCGACGCGCCGCGCCCCAAGCGACGTCCCTTGCGCGTCCTTCCTATACAAAATGTATTGAGGAGACGTTTTTTAAATTACATGCGGGTGGGGCGGCGCTGGCGTCCGTTCCGCGTCTCAGGTCATGCGTCGCCTGTGTGTGGATGGTCCCTAAAATTTGGGAGTTTGTATGAAGCATTCCGCAATTTTCGAATTTTACGCGAGCGTAGCTGCGGGCAAAAACTAGTATTTCATTCCATACATGCGTAAAAGAATGTTCTTAACTTCTTATAAATTGTAAAACAAACACAATGAGATAAAGCATGTACAGTAAGTAGAAAGTTGATAATTACGGGAGTCCAAAGTGCTAAAAATGTTCAAGTTCATCATGTAGAAAGGTCAAATATGCTAGTAGGTATAGGTATAGGCAAGTTAGCTTAACATGCAAGGAAATGATTCAGGCGAGTCTTGCACAGATAATGTAAACAGATAACAATGTGTGAAGGGGCAATGACTTCACGAAATTGCCGCGACTATTTTATCCAACACATGGTAATAGGTAATGGTAATAATCACAATTTCAGTTTTTATACTTATATTTGGTACGTTACTTAATTTAACTTTTAATCATTATTGTATTAACTTGAAATAAATTATCAACCACAAAATATGAAGTACATATTTAATTTAGGCATAATTTTAGGTATTTATTTTCTCAATGGAATCTAAAAAGTAGTTTTTTTCTCAAATGTCAAGTAAAAGAGATCCCTTTAAAGGGATAAGTTTGTCTTTGTTATTATTTAATTATAATTTACATTTCATACATTACTGTTCACTTCTATTTTTTTGTTTGTAAATGTTTGTTTGAAAACAAGGGACATTATTTATTAATATACAATACAAATGTATCCAATTATCCATTTAAATATATATACTGGCATTCACTCATCCAACATGCCTAAGGCTATGGCATTCAAGGTACTAGAGATTACTTAACTAGAACCATACCATTCAAGGTCACAAACATAGCAAGTCTCAACAGGACACAGAACTGTTGAACACCATGTGTTTTAATTTGAACACACAAGTAGAACATATTATTACAAATAGGTATAACATATTGATCAACAGAGGAACAGTAGACAACAAGAGATGAAGGTGATGCAATATGTTACCTCTGGATGAAACTTCTATATTTAATTCGATAAAATATTGAGAAATGATTCTTGTAATCTGTGAGCATGACTGGCCAATCCTTAGACATCAAATTTCTAATATTGTAGTTTAGTTCTAGGAATTTCTAATATTGTAGTTCTAGGAATTTTCAAACCAAATATTTTTAAAGTTACTTGCTATTATGCAATAGACATGGGGCCTTATAAAGGTCATTAAACTGTGCTATAATATCATTATGCATGGTATGCCATAATTAGCTACTGTTATTTCACAGTTCAATGGCTTAGCATAAGGCAATGTTCACACATTTAGGGCTGGGATAGGTTAATGTGCTTAACCTACTTAAGCTGGCATTTTGTCAAGTTTTGACTGACCAAAGTATTGATATCTTACGAAAGTTGTGCAATCCCTTAACACAACATGGCTGGACATGATTATCAATAGGCCTAGCCTAGCACATGATTGCCGCGAGAGTATGTCGCCGCAAGATAGATCACAAGTTTTCTTCTAACAGTTCTAACTGTATCAATGACATAGGATGAGCAGTCATTTTACAGCGACATACTCTCGCGGTAATCATGTGCTAGGCCTACAGGAAGACATTTATGCAGAGAAAGAGAAAAGTTAACTTTTTATTTGAATAAACTTAATTTTAGTAAAAATGGTGCAGATTCCTCGATATTTGCTGCGAAAAACCAAAAAGTAAAAAGTTTTCCAATTTATTTAGACATGGATAGTGTAAGAATTGAAATTTAATGTTTTAGGTGTCATCAGTATCATCACCATTAAATTTCTTTGTGGGATCTTAGCACATTTGTTAGACTAAGCAGACTATTAAATGGTAAAATCTGTATGTTGATCATATCCTTGTGATAGGCACTCAGATTTAACAAGCACTTAAATACTTTTGCATGTTTACTAACAATCTAGCATGAGTCAGTTATAATGACATTAAAACAGTCATGACACACCTCTGGCACAGCTGTTAGTATAGAGCTTCAGATTTAATTCATTTAATCATAGAGAATCTTGCTATAACATTTAAATGTGGCAAATAAAAGTAACTGGTTAACTATTAAAAAATAATATGGACAAAAATTTTGTCTGTAATAAGTAGTGTATCCTTTCTGTATGTTAACTGTGTTATGAAACACTATAATAATATAGGAAGTCTGATGAAATTGTGTATAAAAAGGTTGTAATGAGCTGGAGTCTTTGAGCCCTAGAATGAATAACAGCTAAAAGGCTGAGATTGAAGTAGAAGTATTAATAATGGAAGGACTTAAGTAAAGGAATTAAACTAAGTGAAACAATGATGGTTGTAATCAAACTATGTACTAGTATCCTAACATAAGAGGGCTTTTTTACATAAACATGCACTTTTACTTTTATCAATATAAACAAACCATGCTCATATAGGTATAATCAAATTTCATTACATTGTTTTAAGAAAATATACAAGCAATTTCGCAGAGCAATGTATAAAAAACTTACATAGGCATGTGCTGTTGATGAGGATTGTTGTAGACCACTGCCTCATCATTGCTCTCTGCCCCCGATGAAGATGCAGTGGCATCAGAATCCAGTGCATGCTTTACAGCTGACACATGCGATCTCAGGGCCCCCGCCGTGTCCTCAAGACCTGCCAATGTCCCTGACGGAATTGCTATTGATGCTGATTTTGATGCATCACCTTTAGAGGTTCCAGCTTTGTAGTATTTCGGTCCGAGAACTGAAGTAGATCGAGAGGAAGCACTGGCTTGCAAAGCCGCTGTTGTCTCAACTTTCTTTAGAAATGCCTTCAGACCCATTGGTCTACCTACACCATCTTTCCTGGCTCCTTTCATAGCTTTGTCAAATGTATGAGCCACCTCCTCTGACACTCTTTTGCCTAATGTTCTGGCTTGCAACATCCTCATCCTTCTAAGTAAAAATGCACATCTCCGTTCCAGCTGAAGCTGTGTTGCTTTTATTTTTTCCTCCATTGTGTTTGCATCACTTTCTGAATCTACCGGTTCAGCCATATCAAAGCCAGATAAGGGAAATATGGAGTCAGCATCTCCTGTTGAAAGTACATCACCTGTTTCTAATGTTTTGATAGCCTGAAGGAGGTCTGCTTGTCCCAGATCAGTGTTATTAAGATCATTGAGGATCTGCTCCATTTCTTGGGAGTCTTTGGCGAGATTTGGCTGCTCCTGAATCCCCATATCGTCATCGTCCATCGTGGCGAGATCGGAGCTGGATGCGAGTGCTCGATCGCACTGCGAGAGCGAAAGGGTCAGCTCCGAGAGCTCGGGCAGGTCGGGGGGCTCGGGCGGCGCGCACGGCGGCTCCGGGACGTCCATGGCGGCGGGTGGCCGGGGACCCGGGGCCATGACCCGCGTCGCCCGGCTATACTTCCCCGTTATCCTCACCCATAACGCCCTTATGTAATCCTGAGCTCCTCTATACCACAGTCAGCACTTCAAAACACAATCACTTGACTACACTGCACTGCACAATCCGATTTGACCATTCTTTCCCGTCAATCGCCCGCCAGTTCCACAGTTCCCCGGCCGAAACGAGCTGCCCGACCGGCGCACTCCTGAAATATACAACGTTTAGATGCGATAAGAAGCCGGTTTTTCTAGGTGTACCCAATGCAAAATCGATACCAAGCGTCATAGATACTCATACGAGACAATAACTTCTGACATAGCTCTAAAATTTGAATTTTGACCCACGTGATAAAGAGTGGGCTAGCTGATCGCAGTTGCTTGTTTCTGTCCGGGCGGTATGATAATCGAACAGGAAACGTAACACTTCAACACTTCAGCGAACAACAGTCACACGATATAACATCACTTTCTGGCGTTGAATGAATAACACCGAGCACGAAAATAAAACAATGCTGAATTTTTAAATAATAATGGCGGAATGAGGACAGAAAACAATCCGATCCGCCTCGTATTCCAGTGACGAAACGTACGCCGCGGTTAGCGTACAAAGGCAGACTTGTGAAAAAGAGACGGCTAGTTACGTCCTTGAGTCTAGTACTTGCGCGGTAAAGTCAAATCAAATCTAATAAACCCAACAAACTGGGTCGCGTGTATTAATAATATCGTATGAAAGCTATAAATAATTTAATTTATTTTATATTCAATTTCCATAAAAAGTCTGAAATAAAAGTTTCAGTGTAATTAAATAGGCAGTTAGTTGTTTTAACTTCTTTACAAACGAGTAACCACGCTTCTTGTATCTAGACACGTCTTTTGAAATTTGTAATGATGATGAAATGTTAGGAATTAATATAACTCATCTTTCGCTTCCACACATTTTCTTAATAAATAAGCGGAATTTAGAAAACCAAATACCTGGAAATTTGTTAGTTAAATAAAATCCTGAATATAAAAGGAATCTACTTGAATTCCGGCCTCCAACGTTTCGTTTCTTCAAACACCTTAAGAAGATATTTATTTGATATAATAATTTACCTATGTAGAAAATAGAGAATTTAAACTTCATGAAATCCGTAAAATAACATAGAAATAATGTTTTTGGTGGTTGCGAAAAAACGATTTAATTTTTTTTTTCTAAAAATGTATTGATCTAGTATTGGTATCAAAACGCAAACCGCGTCCCGTTATACGGAGATGTTTTTCGTAAGGTAGGTACTACTGATTGAATTACGTTCCGTTCCATTTAATACGGACCTGTCACGTGACATTTTGTTTATTCGACCGCTCCGCGCTGAATGGTCTGTCTGCTTGCTACTCTGCTCTGCCTATTGAGTTGGAGCACCAAGCTATTCTTGTTACTATAATAGAATTTGAACATTTATCTACACAAATATCACAAAATCTCAGGAATTTTCTATTTCTTGTTTGTCTGTTTCTGCAAATACCAATTATTTACTGTGCCTATTGATAAAATATGAACTTTGCACAAATATTTATTACACCAAGCACAAAACAAATTATTGGATGGATCAGATATTTAAAGGATATTTAATTAATTTTAGTTTTAGTTTGTATTTATTCAGAAAGGTGTATAAACCGTGGTTAGATGGTTTTACTCTTGAAAGTAGCTAATACCCTATTTCTTCCAAAGATTTCTTCTGTAAATAGTTTAAAATAGGTAACTAAAAAAAACTATTGCAGCTTTAAGAATCTAATATTGACTCCTGTTGTCTTAATGGTCAGTATCTTGTCAGTATTTTATTCAATTTTACAAATGAAACAGTCAATTAAATAGCTGTGCTGTTCTAACAGTTTGTGGTAAAAAAAATGAAAATTTTATATAAGACTATGTTACATCAATATCATTTTGAAACAGAATACAAGTTTTTATATTAAAACTTGCTTATAGATTTTTATGGAGCTTTAGATTCTCCCATAGATTATAAAAACAAAAAATAAATAATGTATCTAATTGATAGGTTTTTCACAAATTAATAACGAAAATTTACTCAATTTATACAAAAATTATGTAAAGAACACTTTGTTATCTCACCTGAATAATAATCCCAGTAATTTGTTGAGAGATCAGTATGTTCATGAAGTGCAGAGCTAGTTGGATATCCATTTTTGATTTTCCTTGTTTCTACAACCTAGAAAACAATTATAACATAGGCTTACTGTGCTTATTAAATAGTATATTATTTTAAATCATCTTTTAGACTGACTACAATTTACTTGAAATGACAGATGCTTGACACAGCAAAGTATATGTCAATATTGACAGAAAGTTTGAAAACAAAATAGGTAGAATATCCTCATAGGTACATGTTTTTAAAAGTTTTTAGTATGGTTTGAGCCAAATCAATTAATTTTAAATAACTTTGGTAATATTTATTGCAACATCTCATATATTAGTGATTAGAGGCTTTAAGTAAACTTTGCTAACAACGGGCATATTTACTAAATTGTATCGAGATACTTCTTTAAATATTGTATCGAGAAGGTGTTGTTAAATCTAGATTTACCTCAACATAAACAAAAAAATATGGGTACCTTGCAGTCTGTGATATTAGTTAATCAAATATAACGAAATAGATGTGTTATGTTTAGATAATATAAATACTGAGTACCTATCAAAAAAATCAAGCAATATAAGTATAACATAGAATGTTTTACAAATGCACATTTCATTTCATTATATTGAACAATTTCTTTACATAAGGTAATTTTGAATAAAATTAAAAGAAATATATACCTACTTTAAATGATGTAAGTAGAAGATTCATTTTTTTATGTTTGATTTGGAAAGATTTAATGAATTATAGAATGTTGTACCCATACCCAGACCAATCTAGGGATAATCAAAATAATAAAATATCAATTTTTAAATGAAAATTATTGAACAACTGAAATAAAAGGAATATTTATGCAAATATGTAATGTCTTATTATTTTGTATATATGCAAAACTAAAACTCTTTAATCAAAAATAATTGAGGTCAACATAACACAACAATCAAATGAATCTATTGTAAATTCAAAATCTGTTAGTTTTTATTGTTTAATTTTATAAAAGGAAAGCAAACACTGTTGATTTAGTCTTAGAATAAAATACTCATTATTCGTTATTTTCATAACCATAGTAGCTACACACACAGTTTTATATAAATTATTGTTTTATCAATTTCATCAAGCAGTACCTAGTTGTTGTTCCACAATTAGGTATTACTAAAGGATTACTTACCTACTTTAAATCATAATAAGAAAGAAGTGGAATCATATGATTGTTTGTTGCCAAATCTTTATCAATCCTTGATTTTATAAACACTACCTACTCAAAATATCATGTATTGCAGGTTTTGTAAATTAATGCATCTTTATTTAAAAGTATGATACAAACATTTCTGGATTTATTTTAGGCTTCAGATGAGGTTTTTATTAAAGTAAATAAATGTGAAGTTCAGTTTCTAGCTACTTATTATGTAGCTAGGATAAGTAGGTACCTGGTCTACTAAGATTCCCCCAATTTCCGGACTGTTACAAAGTTTAACATGGTACAAACAATTAAAAATTATAAATTTTCAGCATTCTTCTTTTAATCCTATAGAAAATCTCAAATTTTGATCTTCACAAAGTAGGCTTTGCAAGTTCAGAAAAGTTTCAGTAAGTAAAAGCAAAATTTAGGCAAAGTAGTCAGTAAAATATAATAATGTATTTCTAATAAAGAATACGATTTAGACAATTGCTCATTATTGAAAATAATATTTATTTATATCTTAGGAGTCTACGACCTCACCTTCGCACGCAACGACAAGGGGTAAAGGAGAGAAGGGAGTTGAACAGAGTTGAGTGATGGATAGTACGTCAGTTTTTTTTGTTGTGATTTGAAAAATAGTATTTTCTTACTAATTTAGAATTTATAATGATTAAAACAAACATCTACAAATTTATCTATTACTTTTATTGCTTAAAATGTTTATTTTTATTTGATTTTTATAGTAGTCATGGTAATGTCCCTTGAATCCCAAGTCAGTTTTCGAAAAATATGAAAAAAAAAACTAGTTGTCAAACAACTGTCAAATCAAAGCGGCTAACGACGGCGGTGCGGTCAGAGCAGAATATGAAAGTGGGAAATTAATCAAGTCGGTTGTTTTGTATACAAAAGCTAAAGTATTATCAAAATCTCCAGCCATGAGTTTCGACAGATCTGCCCAGTTTCACTCCACGCAACATACGCCGCTACGGAACAAACGTACGAGGGCTTTGTTGCCGAGAGATGATACACTGAATATGTCGCCCATTCTTAACGATACCTCCATATTCAAAACTCTCAATGACACAAGTTTAAGGCAAGTACTCGATGAATCTTCAGTGCTGATCAACCCCGGCAACCCCAGTGAAGGTTTAAGCGAAGCTTTTTTTGAGATTATTCATTCGAGTCACCGTAGCAACGTATTGGAAACAATGGCAAAGTTAGGTCAAAAGTGCCGGGAGTCCCTGGAAAAGGTAGAGCCATGGAACCGATACAATGTGCACAATTATTGGTTGGGTGAAGAAGCAAACACTTGGCAACTTCTGCACTGCTTATATGGTGACTCCATTGAGGAACATCCAGAATCTTTAGAAAGTTTGTTAAGTGAGGTTATGTTATCGCAGCAAGATTTAGTTGGTGCCTTATTTCAAAGCAATTCCGAACTACGATTGTTGCAACTGTTGGTGGACTGGCTGGAAGCTTCGGCTGCATACCAAGATGAGGCCTCGGCCAATGTAGCGCCGGTAATTCCAAATAATGTTCACTGGAGCAATACGCTGCATCACTTACTCATTGGATCCAGTTTGTTTAACAAGGAGAAAGCCAAGGACATGGTTACTTGTATAGATCCAGATGCACCAAGACGGCAGAAGAAGACTATTCACACTGATGACCAGAAAGATGACAGCGATCTATGCAAGCGTGTTTTCACTGAAGTAAGATGTGGTAAGTTTAAAGATGCTGTTTCACTGTGTCTCAGTGCTGGGCAAGCTTGGCGCGGGGCCGCCATGCAGGGGTGGAGACTGATGCACTACATTCCGAGAGAAGATCCTAACAGCAATCTTGAAATTTATGGTAATCCATCACGGGATTTGTGGAAATGGTGTGCCTTGGGGATTGCAACCAATATTGCTGAGAATATCTACTACAGAGCTACAATGGGTATCCTCTGTGGACATCTTCCTAGTACTATTGCAGCATGTCAAGGAAACTGGGAAGATTTGCTCTGGGCTCACTTGAGAACACAAATTGAGGCAAGGGTAGACAGATTTCTGCATGAGCATCATGCCACAGCTGATGCTAACACAACAGAGCCAGATGTCTTACAACTAGTGCAGTCAGAGCTTCACATTGAGGAGATGCCTTTGCAGCAAGTGTTCAGTGCTGTCAATGCCCTCATGGATGGAAAGAAAGAGACACCTTACCAGACTTGCCAGCGCTACCTGATGCTGGGTCATGTCAGAGCTATCATGCAAGACTCATTGGAATGGCTGGAGAGTGGAGATGAACAATTTATCCGGTTCCTAGCTCATCTCATCCTGGTACTCCGGCAAATGGGAAAAGATCCTCAACATGACATTGGAGACAAAATATTAGAGAAATATGTCTCACAGCTCATTGAAAAGACAACTCTTGGAGCAGTGGATCATCCTGAGCTCCTAGCCTACTATACTTCTACAGTGCCAAAAGACAGCCAAGTGATCTTATATGCTGAATTGATGGACCATGTAAGCAATAGTGGGAATAGACAAGAGGTTGTGAAAGCTGGTTCCACAGCTGGAATAGATGTGGCAGCTTCAGCTCGAGTTGCTGTCAAGAGAGCCATTTCTGAAATTCAACAAGGCTATGGCAATATTGACATGATGTTCAACCAAACAACCACAGTTGAGAAAGATAAGACATTGATTACTAAAGGGCTGTCATCCCTAGAATGGTTGGCTTTGGTCCCCAATCAAGTGGTGGAGGCTCTCTGGCTGAGCAATGCTATGATACGTACTTTTATCTTCATTGGTAACACAGATGCCGCATCGGCCTGTATTGTAAATGTAAACCAGCTGTTGCCATCCTTTGTAAACAAGGTCCCTCAAAATTCCTCTGAGCTGCGTGAGCACTTGTGCCTGAAGGCTTACCTTGAAGCTTTAGAAGGCTTTGCAACTTGGTACAGGCATTTCATCAGCGGGAAGCCTAAAGATGTTGATCCTTTAACAGCTGACGCGTCATTTGCTGATAAGGTGTACCATGAGCAAAAATGCGCTCAAGCCGAGCAACAGAAGGCAAGGTGGATGAATGCTGTGCTTCATCAATTGAAACATACTAAGAGCTTGTTGTACAATGTTCTGCTCTTCCCTGGAGGATGGCTTCAAGATGAATTTGACAACTCTTCCTCTTCAAACTTCAGTGAGGATGAGAAGTCTGAAAGGTCCAAACAGTTGGAGACTTTGAGACGCCTGTGTATTCCAGAAGCAACTATTCTGATACTGAAACTTCTTCAAAGTGGTGATGATGTAGAAAGTCATAAAGAAGCTGTGGAGCTCAGCAATTTGATTGCAGGAGAAAACAGAGGGCTCTACAAAGTATTCACTAAGGATAAGCTAATGGAAATTTTGGATAGAATCCGGGAATCCTCATTATTGTTGTTGGAAAAGGGGAAGGATATGTTTGGTTATGAAACAAATGAATAAGTGCATGAGTTTTTAATAAATATTTCTTTGAACTTTGTTGTCTTCTTTATATGGTCTATGTACGTACACAGTATAACAAAATATGAAAATAATTTTTAGCTCCCTCAACAATTCATAAAAATACACAACTATGCAACTTTTAGGCAGATAACACACAATAAAGCCCAAAGACCATCGGCTGCGTGTGCGTTCGAGCGCTAAAATTTTGAACCGTGCAAGCATTACAGAATCAGTATGCAGACTCTTATAGAAATCGCTATTAGACATATTGACCAGGAGATAGACCGTGATTACCTTTTTGACAAATATCAAAAAGGTAATCACGGTCTATGAAAATAACCGTGACTCATTCAGAACTCTTAGAGATCGCTATATTCACATCTCACAGACGCATACGCAACCAGTGTGCACTGGCTGGCCTTATACAGTGTGTTATCCTATCCTCTTAAAATTATGGCTCTGGAATCAGGTAGACAGTGGCACAGGATTCAAATTGATCAAGTCATTACTGCTTTCCGCTAGCTCCGTAATCGAGACCCTGCCCCTCTGCTTGATGAACTTGGCCACATCTTCTAGCTCCTTCTGCGAGATATAAATGAACTTCCCTCTGTCGTCGATCACCCCGGTGAGTTCGCCGGACGCCTGCAGGTCTGTTATCCGGTCTATGGCGGCTTGGGTCTTTAGCCTGAAGTGCGCGGCCAGATCTTCGAGCAACACGACTTTCTGGGACTGTAAAAAGTTTTCATGTCAGTATAAAGTATTAATTTTTGAACGCCTGTCGCGATAGAATATGCCTGACCCGGAGATCAGGTGATCGCCATTAGCACAATTGCACTTTACGGAAGCCCGCGTAAGTCCCTATTGCATTGTCAAAGTTGACAGTTGTAGCCGTCTAGGGCGGTCAAAAGGCTAAAGGGGGTAAAGATTAGAACTAAGGTCAGTGCGGGCAAGACCGGCATAGTTTATTTGAAATAAAGTTTGAGTGGATAAAACTCTATAATTAATTTAGTCTGGCGTAATGCGCATGGTCCTATGGGATAGCAAATATTATATTTTACAAAGCTTTTATAGTATTTTGGCGAAATAAGGTAATTTTAAGTCATAAAAATCACGTTTTTTAAGGCCCGGCGGGTTGACCGTCCTCCCGCGATGAGTACAGAAAGACCGTCTAGTGCTTGTTGTCGCGTAATTTCATATGAGACTAGGTTCCAAAACCATGATCATTGTTATTTTACGTAATAACAGGGCAGAATGTGCTAGATAATTAATAAAATAACGTTGAAATTTTAAACATATAAGCATTTTTCCATTTATAAGGCAAGACCGGCATATGTCCCGTAGATGGGGTTCATAACCTTTTCTTTTCAGGTCCAATTTAGTCACGATATTACAGGCTCATATAAATCCAACTACTTATTTGTTTTTGAAACTTTGCTATGAAGTAAAGGTAGTACGTGAATTAGTTTGGTAACATTTCTTAGCAATGTCTGGGTTTTGCTGTAATCACTACCAGCACACCCGAGAACCTGTTTGACCAAACCCATGACCACTTTTGTGTTAAAGTGACAGTCAGCAATGTCAGATTCCAAAGTGGTCTTTAATTTTTTTTCTACTCCCGTACTGTTATTCGTGAGTTACAAGGTCGTGCATAGAACTTAAAAACCCTACATAAAAGATGTCAGGACAAGTCTATCTAGTCTATACCCTGAAAACATTTAGTAGAAGTAGCACGATATAGCTGTTACAGTTCAGTAAATACATTGCTACCAACTTAACAAACCAATTCGCAGAGTCGAGACTCCTTCGTTTTCTGCTGCGTTCATTGGCGACGCGTCGAATCGCATTCAAATGTATGAGAACTCGATTCAACTCGGCTCGATTCGTCTTAACATATTCTGTGCGCCGACCGGCAGCGGCGGCAGCGCGAGGCGCATGCGCGTGAAGCGAACCGTGTCATAGAGTAAGACTTGACCACCTAGACGCGACACTTTTAGTGTAGACCTTTGTTTTACACTTTGTGTGTGAAATACTAAGTAGTTTACTTTTAGCACTATTATACATTGTGTTATATTCAATTTCTACTCAGTGAAATAAAAATAAGTAATTGTTTTTTTCATAAATTTTAATTTCCTTTGAATAAAATTACTTTTGTAAGTTTCTGTCGCTCAGAATAATAATCGCGCCATTCACCTTGTTTTACCTCCCTTAAACACCGGTTGCATTAAATACTATAATACTATTTCAGTTTTGGTGTCACTATTTTTCGTCAATAATGAGAATAATTCATAAATAATTCAAAATCATGCTTATTGTATAATATTATCGACTAAAATTCGTATTAGAACCGTGCAATATTCAAAACTAGAAATTGAAATAAATATTTTTATATTATATATTGAAAACAGAATATGATCACAATTATTATACCTTATTACCTGCATGTCATGTCTGCGCGATTCATCTATGATTCCAGTTGTCAAAATGGCGGCCATAGCATCGCGTTTAAGGAGCCCGTCCCTTCATTATAATAATTACTTAAATTAAGTTAGATCAAAATAGCTTGTCTACTAACCGATGAAATGTGACACCGTCACTTTTATTAGATTTTCTCGTATGGCTTCAACAGTATCTTATAGCACAGGAAGGCATTTTTTCATTTTATTTGTGTGCAGTCAGAGACAACCTCCTCCCACCACGCGCAGAGACTGGCTGAGGCAACATAAGTCCACTGGACTTATGTTCGTGGCGCAAACTTTTTGTTCGCCGTGTCCTCTCTAGTACATTATACCTCAATGGTGGCCAGGCTTCAAAGAACCATTCCATAGACAGTTTTATTTTCATGTTTGCACTGAAACTGCATATTCAAAATGGTAGGCGGTCCACTAGATAACTAAGATGACTGAAAGTAGGTATTTGTTGATTTATAATTTTCTTTCAAAATAAGTGCTTGGTCGTAGAAAAAGTATTGTATGCAACGGTGTTTAACTGAGTTAAAAAATGCTCGTGGCGTCTTTATTAACAATTTTCGGCTTCGCCTCAAATTGTTACCCACGCCACTCACCTTTTTTGACCTCTTTTAACCACCAGTTGCATAAAATACTATAAATCAGCACCCCCGAAAACCGACTAATGACACCCATGGCGAATTTTGTGTCAAAATGACAGCCAGCACAATCAAATTCTAAATTGGTTATTAATTTTGGTATCAGCACCCCTGAGAATCTATTTGGCCACACCCATGATGTCTTTTGTGTCAAAGTGACAGTCAACAATGTCAGATTCCAAATTGGTCATTAATTTTGAAATCAGCACCCCTGAAAACATATTTGACGATACCCATGACGACTTTTATGCCAAAGTGACAGTCAGCAATGTCAGATTTCCAATTGGTCATTAATTTTGGCACCCCCAGAAACCTACCTATTTGACGACACTCATGACGACTTTTGTGTCAAGTGACAGTCAGCAATGTCAAATTCCAGATTGATTATTAATTTTGGAATCATCACCCCCGAGAACCTATTTGACCACACCCATGACCTCTTTTGTGTCAAAGTGACAGTCAGCAATCTCAGATTCCAAAGTGGTATTTAATTCATACTAGGCGGCTATATTTATGAGCTCTTATAACCCGGCAACCTTCAAATCAAGAGTGAAGTGTGAACAGGCATCTTCTGGGCGAGCTCACTCCATCGTAGGCCACGTCTTTGCCTTTGGCTAGTCTGTTGCCAAGAGTAAGCCCATTTATAATAATAATAAAAAAAAATTAAATCAGCACCCCCGAAAAAATATTTGATGATACCCATTACATGATGACAGCAATGTCAATTAACGGTCGGGTAGCCGTAAAATAGTCGGTCAAAACCGTTTTTAAGGGTATCCATACGGTCCCTGTTGGGTAATGCTGATTATAAAAATAATAACTAACTTGAAACCCTACTCTCTTTTGAAATATTTAAATCTACATACTTAAACAAAAATAATAAAAAACGGGTAGAACTTCTATGACAATTCTACCAACTTAAATATGATGATGAAGACTACGTTACATATACAATATATAAATATTCCGACTGCTTCTATTTGAAGAACCATAACTCGATGTTCGAGTTCGAAACACAAATCAAGATTATTGTTAACTAGTGTTCGTCCTGGGGATATTTATGGCTTGAGGATGAAAAACTGCTATACCTTCGGATGTGATGAGTAGTGATCTTTCCGAGATTTCTCCACACTGGTTTTTGAAGTTGCCACAGTTACAGGTACCTTATGATATGATCAATCAACAAAGTCCTTGATCAGCGACTTCTAATCCCGGTCGGCCTCAAAGCTTTCGCTTTCCAAAGTGAAGGCAGGTTTTACGGCTTCATAATCCCACACAAAAAGCCCCATCCCAAGTTGTGGTAAGTTGGTAGCATATCTTGATATGATCAACAAAGTCCTTGAGCAGCGACTCCCGGTCCTCGTCCTCCTCAAAGCTGTCGCTCCTAAGCGAAGGCAGGCGACAACTGCGTCAAGGCTTTATAATTCTATTATTCTACACAGTAAGGTCCCATGACCGAGAGTGTATGATAGTGATCGAGATGTTAGTTGCCACATACCTTGATATGACATCTTACACAGTCCTGACTGAGGCACGCGAAGCTCAAGAAGGCTTGTGTTCGGGTACTCAGACAACATATATATAATATATAAATACTCCATAAGCGAAAACATCCATGACTCAGGAACAAATATCTGTGCTCATCACACAAATAAATGCCCTTACTGGGATTCGAACCCGGGACCGCGGCGCAGCAGGCAGGGTCACTACTGACTGCGCCAGACCGGTCGTCAGTTGCCACATACCTTGATATGATCAACAAAGTCCTTGAGCAGCGACTCCCGGTCCTCGTCCTCCTCAAAGCTGTCGCTCCTAAGCGAAGGCAGGCGACAACTGCGTCAAGGCTTTATAATTCTACACAGTAAGGTCCCATGACCGAGAGTGTATGATAGTGATCGAGATGTTAGTTGCCACATACCTTGATATGATCAACAAAGTCCTTGAGCAGCGACTCCCGGTCCTCGTCCTCCTCAAAGCTGTCGCTCCTAAGCGAAGGCAGGCGACAACTGCGTCAAGGCTTTATAATTCTACACAGTAAGGTCCCATTACCGAGAGTGTATGATAGTGATCGAGATGTTAGTTGCCACATACCTTGATATGATCAACAAAGTCCTTGAGCAGCGACTCTCGCTCCTGCTCCTCCTCTCGGTAACTCACGTAAAATTGTCGAAGGTCGCTCGACATGTTTGACGCAGTCTGCGTCGGGATCGGGATACCATTGGCATCGCGCGTGCTCAATGAAAATGCTACTCGTTACGGAGTGTTTAATATGTTAGTGTCTCACGGTAGTTTTATTAATTAGGTGCTTACCTACATTCATTTACTATTTAAAAGAGAGTTCGACCTTATAATTCATGACGGTTTAAGTAGAAGGCGCCAAACCAGGCTACGTCACTCGCTCGGGTCGCGCGTTAAGTACAGTCAACCAATTGGAACCCTAAGCCACTATAGAACTATGTCATAGTGAGTTAGTGACGTTATAAATCAGATGGTAAGAAATGTCTTACCCACAGATGTCATATATACCATAGATCAAGCAAACGTATCTACTTAGCGTGTCAAATGAACTCAGTGAAATCCACTGAGTTGTCCGTCTTTACTCGCAGCTTGCAGCTTTCGGGCGTCAATTTTTGTAAGTTGAAGTCAATCAAAACATAAAAAATGCCTCGTTACGTGATATTCAATTGCAACAACACAAAAATTATGAACAATCAAGAGCCTGAGACATATTTAAAATTACAGGCAAGAAACAACTTCAGTACAAAATTTGACACGCTCGGCCCCTATACAAATAGATGAACTTGTTTCTTCTATATAAATAAAGTTCTGTGGTCTTACCGCTTGTTATTTTGACATGGTTGTAGAGTGGCCTAGGGTTCCAATTGGTTGACTGTACCTACACGCAAGTGGCCGAGGGGTGCCACACGCGCCTGTGTGGCACGTACCTACTATTCTTCTGAGTTCTACGTAGTAACTTAGTAGTATTAGTTAAATAAAGCGTAGGTATTTGTCGTTTTGCGGGCAAGTGGATCTGTTACGTTAGTAAATTATTAATAATGTGGCCAAACGTTACGTGGTAACTGTTAAAATGTTTAGGGCCAGTGATCTGATTCCAACCAATAGTACCAATGAGTTTTTCGGAATTTATGTACGAAATGTCATTTGAGATTTACCAGTCGCTTTTCGGTGAAGGAAAACATCGTGAGGAAACCAGACTAATTCCAATAAGACCTACTTACCCTACGATTAGAAGGTCAGATGGCAATGGCAGTCGCTTTCGTAGAAACTAGTGCCTACGCCAAATCCGGATTCCGGATTAGTTGTCAAAGCGGACCCCAGGCTCCCATGAGTCGTGGCAAATTGCGGGATAACGCAAGGAGGATGATGATGACCTGATTCCAGCAGCAACATCCAGCGGCCCATCGAGAGTGGTCATTCTCTCCCGCTGATGTTTGAGATAATATCAGTTTTTTGAGTAATAGTAGGGATATTTTAAATAAATTATTTGTTATGTTACCTCTTGCTTTTCCTCAATCTTCTTTCTCTCCTCTTCAAGTTCTTCATTTTTCTTCTTCTTTATCTCGCGCATTTGCTCCTCAGCTTCTCTCGCTTTCTTCTTTTCGAGCTTGGCTTCCAGCTTAGCTCTTTTCTGTAAATGAAGTATTCAACAAAGTATTAAGTTTTGCTAACTACACCGTCTGTGTTTGTACTAGGTGCCAGAAGAAACCTCAAACAAGATGGGAGGATGAACTCAGTCTCACAGTGGGCCTGAAGTGGGGTAGATTGACCCAAAATAGACCCCAATGGAAAGAGCTAGAGGAGGCCTTTGCCAACCGGCACACTGAATTAAGAGATATACTCTAATTCAGGAAAAAGGGGCTAAATAGATAGAACTACACTGTCTTCTGTCTCCCTCTTCATCTCATATACGTTGGTATACAACTTATAGTTTAATAGTTACGTTAATGACATGGGAAAATGAGTTAAAGCAGGTAGCTGAAGCCCTGAAGACAAGCATATGAGAGAGAATCATGAATAAATATATATAGAGAGAGAGGCCTATGCCAAAGGCAACCAGACAAAATATCAGCAGCCAAAAGCTAGCAGTAAACAGTAAGTAAGGTACCTTAGCTCCCATTTTATCATCAAAGTCCACTCTCTGACCATCTTGGCCTTCGTCATGTTCTTCATCAGCCACTGCTGGCTCGTCTTCCTCTAGAGCAGCTTGGTTCCGGGCAGCTTTAAACAAATCAGAATATAGATACTTGAAAATTTCATTCAAGTTTACCTGTTCGAAAAATCTATAAGGCTTGTACACTGTGATTTAGGTAATAACAGTAAAAGAAGTAATTGTAGAAGAACTTTATTAAACCATCTAAAATAAAAGCTGTATATTATTAAGCTGTATACTTATTTAGACAAATAAGTTTTTGGTTTTCTATAAATAAGAAAAAAAATAGAATAATTGAAGAAACTAATCTAAAAATGTTTCATTTTAAATTATTTTCATATTTATTAAAACATTTTGTCTTTTCACTGAACTTGTTTAGCGAAATGATAAAACTAGTTTGATTAATAAGCTCGTTTTGTCAACTTACTGATGTGGTTCAGGGATTTTATCAAATCCCTAAACAAATCTAGGGATATGACAAAACATGGCGTGTCTATTGGTCGATTTTGTGATTTCACTAAACAGAGTCAGGGATTTAGTCAAATGACTGAAATTTTCTAGAGAAATGATAAAATGGATTGGCCATTTTGACATCCTGCATGATTTGATCATATCCCTTAGTGATTTGATGAAATCTCTGTTTTGGCCTGCGACATATATATACATTATAGACTATGTAAATATATGTCCTCCATGTTGTGAAATTTCATTAGTTTCATTTGATCACTATTTTCTTCATACTAAAGCTAAATTGAACTGTGACCCCATACATGAGAATGACAGCGCCCTCCTGACAATAATCATATATTTGTGGTCAGGCTATAGAATTGTAGTTATCTCTATATTGTATCCTAAATTTCCGAAAGCAACTCACCATTAGCTCTCATGCGCGCCCTTTGATTCCTGACCGCTTGTACCCTTCCAGGCCCGCCTTCTCTCTGCGGAACAGGCCTTGCTCCTCCAGCTACAAATAAATAAAGATTAATTGACAAAAGTGAAAGGTCACACCATTATCTCGAATAAAAGATAGCCGATTAAAGTTATTACAATAAACGTTAATACTTACGTTGAGGTTTGACTTTAACTACTCGAAGAAAGGCAACAGATAAAACTATTATAACTATTGCACTCAAAATTGCCGCAATTATAAAGGGATCCATGGTGCTAATATTTTTACTAAAACAAATTAAGTTAAGAGAATATTGGTACTATGTTAGGTACGTGTAAATTTGTGAGTCGCACTAATTATTTATTTCCGGGTACACATTGTTTAGTGGCATAGCCACAGCAATACGCATGGGCAGATTTAGTTTTCGTAAACGTATAAACACGTAAATGAAATAAATTGTTCTACGTCAGAAGGGAACTGTCAGATTGACAGTATTGAAAATTTTGTGTCTATTCCTACATAATAAATACGTTTCATTTTGAGCTATAAGTGTGTAGTGTAAAAGTGTAAATAATGTATATGTATTTTAGATATGATTTGAAAAATCAAGTATAATATAATATAAATATAAAAAAGAATGTGAAAGTCTTACGTTTCACAATTTTGATTTATGTAACACAAGGCATGAACGTCGAACGTAACATAAGCTTAACAGTAAAAATATCTGTCGTGTTGCCATATTCAAAATTTGTGGTCCGTGGTCAAGACATAAAAGAAAATATTATAGAAATATAAAATAATATAAATTTGAATAAAAAATACAGTACATGTATTAAGTTATAATAAATCAAAAACATTCTTTAATTATATAACTTTTCCGAAGTATGGATTGGAATTTGGAATTCTGAACGTATTGACAGGCTTTTAGGTGACGTGTGTCATGTCTGTCATGTCATTTTATTAGGAATAGAATACGATAGGTGCCGATTTATAAAAGGCCGAAAATATGGATCAATTCAAGCTTTCTTCATTACTTGCACTATTCTTAATATTCGATTTCAGCTCCGCTTTATATTTCCACATAGCAGAAGGGGAGCGAAAATGCTTTATAGAAGAAATACCGGATGACACGACTGTTATGGGTATTGTAATTTTTCATTTAGCTTTCCTGATTGTTACTTTCTTGTATTGATGTCTGGTTCCTAAATTTCGCTGTCATACCGGCTTATCGATTTAAAAATAAAAATTCAATGACCATGGACATTTCTTTTTAGTTAACTACAAGGTGGAGCTTTATGACCCTCGTTCTGGCGGGTTCATGCCTTCGTCGCCCGGAATTGGTATGCACGTAGAAGTGCGTGATCCCAATGACGGCGTGGTGTTGTCCCGTGTGTACTCCTCTGAGGGCAAGATCTCCTTCACATCCACTACTCCAGGAGAGCATGTCATTTGCATGTACTCTAATAGTACCTCTTGGTTCAGCGGCTCTCAGTTACGGGTAAGATGTTTATAAAGGCTAGGATCAAATTAAGTGTGCAACACTGACTGTGTCACTGAGAACTATTTTGTAGTATATTGTTCTCATTAAATGTTTGTGAGCAAATATAATAACTGAGCAACTGAGTAAACATTGTATGAGCAATTGTCTGTCTTGAATCTATTCAGACATACACTTAGTTTTCAGTATAGCTCTAGTTTAACATTTTGTTATGTACTAGTTTTCTTATTAAACATATGTAATTATAATTTTTATATAAAGCATTAAGGCAAAAGGCTGACATAAGTAGTAGCCTTTCAATTTGAATTAGGGAAGAAATACTTTCTTAATGCTGTATGAGAGCAACCAAAGCAATATTATAGGTTACTTGTTTGCATAGGAATTTGCTCCAAGGGGTTTCAGTTTAACTCTGAAGCATAATTGTGTCACTTAACTTCAAAACTGGGTAAATCCATTCTGCTATAAGATTCAAAGATTTATTTGTTCAACATAGGTAAGTTACAAGATGTTCAATAATTGTTTTCAGTATCACTATGTCGTGCCTATTGGCATACAAATATATTAATAATATAGTTACACTACTTAACTAAAATATCACAGTCAAATATCAAAACAATAACAGTCAAACAGGGTTATCTCATGCAATCAATTCAATCTAATAATTTAATAATGTCAAAGTAATGTTCTAATATGTTCTAATATAATATAAGGTTCATTATCTTTCAATTTTATTGTACATCAGTAAACATTAAGTTTCTTTCTGTTGCAATCTTATTGGCAGCTTGTCTTTGCAAACTGTGGAATACTTTTTTCACTGTAACTTATCTGATTTCAGGTGCACTTAGACATCCAAGTAGGTGAGCATGCCGTGGACTATGCCAACGTGGCTCAGAAGGACAAGCTGACCGAGCTGCAGCTACGCATCCGACAGCTGCTGGATCAGGTGCACCAGATCACCAAGGAGCAGAGCTACCAACGGGTGAGTGTTTTGTAGAGTAGATAAAACCATGTCTATCCATGGTACAGCTGACATTCGGCATCAAAAGTGGCAGATCAAATAATGCTTCAGAAGTAATTAAGGTCAATAATAAACACTGATCATTGGTTTAAACAGGCCAAATGTGAAGGTCAAACATACTTTTCGCCATTAAACGTAAGTTTGGCGAAATACTAGAAACTGTATAACTGTAATCTTTGTTTTCAATCAATAAAAAAAAAAAAACTTTTTTTCTTATGACACACTTACCGTATTGACCTTACTATGCTATAACTGCTAAACAAAAAGATTTGTGTGTCTGAACATAGAAAAAATAATTAAACTTAGACATTTCTGACTGCAAACTACAGATTTTTCTATATTTAGATAAGTTCTTCAGGATGAGCATAAATTTAAAAGTGGACTTGAACTCACGGCATCTGGATTGAGACTTGTTAAGTTCAAGTCTCACCCAAGGCAGTCAATTTCCAGAATTGCCATCTGCAAATATTTGAGCATTTAAGTTGTTCACTGCCACTTCTACTGTGCCTATTATTATAGTAATTAATTCTTTTAGTATTTTATTTCATCTCTAATTTTACACATACAAATTTTTTTTGACAGCACCGTGAGGAGCGCTTCAGACAAACATCAGAAAGCACCAACCAGCGTGTGCTGTGGTGGAGCTTGCTTCAGACCGGCGTGCTTGTCGGCATCGGCTACTGGCAGATGAGGCATCTCAAGAGCTTCTTCGAGGCTAAGAAGCTAGTGTAAACCATAAACCTTAGGATTTAACCTTTTGAACACCATCAGTACTTATACAGTATACATCTTCACCAATATGGTTTTCAGTTCCAACATTTTGTTTTCAAGTTTATAAATATTGTAATAGGCTACTAGACTCATATCTAACTTGGCTTAATAAATGATTGTCTTCTGTAATATTTGACATAAGAAACCAATATTTGACTACGTATTTTTAATTAAAAAATGTGAGTAATTTTTTTTTAATTTTGGCCAAAACGCTGAAAGCGCGGATCCTGTTGGTAAAGGCCGTGTAGTGGTCTAGTATGGCCAACTTAGGCTCCAGGGGGGGGTCATAGAATTCATGTCAAATCAATCACCGACATAATGACCTTTATGCCTCGAAGTGTCAGAAAGTGTTGTTTTCGGATGGAATGACTTCAGAAGAGATTCACAGAAAATCTATAGATGACATGGCTGATGTTGTTTTTGCCTGATTACGTAAAAGTATTCTTTAAAAATATTTTTTGCGGTTTATAAGTCATAATAAAATATAGTGATATTTTTTTTCGGTTAATTGGTCAGTAAGTAATAATATAACACAAACTTTAAAAAAGGGTCAAGTAGCCTATTGAATGTGACTGAAAAATCTCCTATACCTAAAAAAATTCTAAAATGTTTTCTTCTGTGATCTACAATCAATTTAGATTCATCTGCTAATCTATTTACAAGAAACTTTGGTGTGTTCAAATGGTTAAAATAGGAGTATTAAACAACCCTTTTGAGTAGTTCCGATTTATAAAATCAAATCAACATAACTGCGTTTATTAACTTAAAATATTGCTATCTTGATTCTTCTAATGTGATTAGGCTGAACCCGCACAGAAATAGTTGTTTCGCAAAAAAATAACCATGCCCAGCAGGTTCTTGGCTAGATGGTGGAATGTCTTACAGCAATCTTGCAGAGAATGAGCTCTCATTCTGTGTGGTCCCACCTGTTCGGCATCATGTTCAAATACTGTCTTAGAGTCAATTGGTCTTAGTCTATTTAACAGCAGTTTAACACTAAACTTTCAGCTCACAATGTGAATTTACCCAAAACCATATCCATCTTTCTAAGGATTGGGGGTAGATGTAGATGGAGTGGCTATCGATCACTGATGTGTTCGTTCAGGCCAATTCCCTGGACTTGGAGCTGCAGGTTACTGTCCCGCTGCCCTCCCACACTTCTCTCCTCAAATCTTCTTGTTTTCCTGCAGAACAGAAAGACAGCCTTGAGTTCATCTTCTCTCAACCTGTAAAGGATTGGGGGTAAATGATAAAGTACCTAAACTCAGCAAAGAGTTAATGACCTTTGCTACCTAATTTATAAATCATCAATTTATATCACATGTGGATATCTCACCCTTATTTTCAATCTATTCTTCACATCACACTTTTATATTTGAGATATGAAATGCTGGAAGTAGATTAATATGATTTTTTTCACTGTTTCAAGATAACTTTTTAAGGGAATTTCTGGTATAGAATAGAAATAATAAAATGTTTTCCAAATGTATGAATAATAATTAGGATTTTCGTCTTAGAAAGAAGTAATATATACTACTGTATATTTGATGTGTTTTGCAAGTGATCTGTATTTTTTGATTAAAAAAAACATGAGTTAAAATGTTTTGTTTTATTAATATACCTAAAAGTATAAAATAAATAAGGAATATATACAATAATCAAGTCCCACTAAATAAGATTATGAGGAATGTGATTGAATAATGGTGATTTTAAAAATATAGCCTTTTTGCAACTTAAGATCTTACATTTGAATATTTTATTACATCAATTAGAAATACTAGAATATCTCATACTTAACATGTTAACATTATTTAACTAACTTAAATACTAATACAGATTTAACTCGTAACACTAGATTCATAGTACTTACAATAAAATGTAATAATATAAATCATAGGTTCCAAATCCTTTGAAGATTAGTTTTTTTATATGCATATACTATTTATGGCATAAAGGTTGCTTAACCTTGAACACGTCATCTAGGAATTTAACAAACAATGAAGCATCAGGCTTAGGAAATGGTCTGAGTAAACTAAAATCAACTTCTTGCAAAGTGTTTTCCAGCGTGTCACACGTGCAATAATACAAATGCCCGTCGACCTGCAGCTGCTCCGCAAGCTCCAGTTGATGATTATCCATCAAGTCCTCATTCACGACGACTAGAAGCGGTTTGTTGGATTCTAAAACTTCTAAGCACGTGCCTGCCCCGGCGTGACTTATAACTAGGTCTGCGTTTTTTATGTCCTCGTCTAAGGAATCTTTATATTTGTATAACTGCAAACGTATCCCGCATTTTACGTATTCGCCTGTTTTTAAATCGCTAGAACCGATCTGCATGGTTACTTCTTTGCATCCCAATCGTTTTAATACTTCGAGAGTGTAGTCCTTATTGATGGTCTCGCATAAATTATCGAATCGTGTTGTGCCAACGGTCACGAATATTTTTCTGTAGTTTTTGGACATTATTTCGGACATCAAGAAAATTGCAAAATAAAAACAACAATATAACCTCAAAATAAACGTCACTGACGTGGCTGTCATTAATGTCATGGGACGTCGTTCAAGCTGTAGAATAAAACGACCAGACACAAACTTGATTTGACAAAGCAGCAATTGACTCCAATAACCCAGGTAAGCTTGTTGGCGGGAAAACAAATTTTATAAAGTTTTCAGAAGTAAAATACTGATTACGAACTATTGTAGTCGGAATTTTACTTCGTTCAAAATTTTCGAGAATATATTTATGAGAATATAATATATATTTAAATATATATTTCTACGCATATTACATACATACATACATACATACATACAATCACGCCTGTTTCCCAGAGGGGTAGGCAGAGATCACGGATTTCCATTTACTACGATCCTGACAAACCACTTTCGCTTCACACACTTTCATAACATTTCTCATACACGCTCGTCGGTTTCGAGTACTTCTGACCTGGCCTCTTTGCAATATTTCCCCGATTTGATCAAGAAAAGTTCGCCTAGGTCTTCCTCTACCAACTGACCCATATTGTAGTAAAGTAATCATAGAATAGCAATGGAATAGCAATCGCCCCTGTGACAAACACGTATACTGCTCACCTGATGGTAAGCAGTCACCGTAGCCTATGAAAGTCTTTGGAGGTGTTACATCCCGTTGCTGACCTTTTTACACCGGAATTGTGCAGCTCTTTTCCCATAAGAGAGTTATTTCCTTGCCACTCTCCATAAATAAACGCCATCGTAAAAACAAGATAAGCAACGCTCATGTGTCCTATAGAGTTTATTAACCTGGATTCTCTTGGTGATGTCAAGTACGAATTCCCTTGGCATTTGAAAACGGCCTGCCCTTGCGCCAGATTCCACTGATTGACACTTTAAGCGGTTACGTGTGTAACGTGTAACCCATTTACTCCAAAATACTGAACATTTCGTTACCTAGTGACAGTAGTGACCGACTGGCCAAGGCTTTTTGCCTAAAACTCTAGTCTCCGAGTATGGACATAAAATAAAAATCATATTTCGTAAGACTAATAAGGTATCAGATCAAAAATTTAATAGTAGGTATTTTGCTTAAATTTAGCGAAACACCAGAAGGGTTAAAGGAGCGATGTCGGCCTTTACATATAAAATGGGTGAATGTGTACATGCAATATTCTTAATAATTTTCTTTTCATCATTACGTAATATTCCACGAAATACCTAGATTTTTATTTATCGTAAAATATTTCTTGGAAACATCGTTCATGCGTGTCATAGAGAATAGTGTTATCTTCGCCATGCATTTTTAAAACGCTGCCTGACCTTTTGCTGGCGTGGTCCGTATAAGGGATGTTCTACAAAATTACACCGTTAATTGAACATTTGCTGCTTGAGTTGGTTATCTTATATCAAAGTACCTAATAGAATGCTCAAATCCCACTAAGGCAGAGGTTCCCAATGTTTTATTAAGCACGCCTTCCATTGTTGTCTGTCGTCAAAAATGAAATGTCTAGGCCCTCGACCTCCCCTTACCTACTATCTATTAGTCAGGTAATGTGTGGTATGTGCACTTGTGCACCCGCCCTGGGGGGCGCCCCACTGTTTGAAAAACGCTGCAAGAGCGTTTCACATAATTATTTTTTTTTGCGGCCTTGGAAGAGTAACATGTTATTGCTGGTGACAAGCTGGACTCACCTCGAAGTGGCAAACAAGTCTGATATCATTGAGACATCTTTCAGCAAACGGAGCACCTTTTTTCCTTAGGGGGTTAAGTGTAAATATTTTGGGAGGGGTCCGATATCTGAGACATTTATACATTAATTAGTTTTGACAAATTATCGTCGGTGACACCCGTCTTCTATACTAGACTATAACTACGAGTCAACCTGTTTTGTTGTAACTTCAGAAACATCTGAATTTCCTAGAGCGGGAAAATAGTAGGTAAGTAATCTTTTAGACACAGCCTGTATTACACCTTACTCAATATCTTAGCCGATACCTCTGCCATTCAGTCTGTAGGTCCTCCGCGTGAAATGTTACCATGCCCACCTGCGCTCATTACGACTAATTAAACCCTTAATAATAACTTGTCATAATTACAAATTATAGTTCAAACCATGGTATCATTTCTGGAAGGGCACAGTTGTGGGGCACTTGTGTTTCAAAATGCGGATATGGGTGGTATTGATATGTATTGTGGGGGTAAGAGGAGAGGATTTTCCTTCGTTGATAACAGCAAATGCTTCTATTGGTAAGATCACTTCTAATGTTTCCATTTTTCTTCTAAGTTAAAGGCAGGTTTGGTTTAAATTGCCTGATCAAATGTCACTCAGTGTGGCGACAGGCGTATTAAATATATTGTTAATAAATAATAAATATTTGAACAATAATATGTTTTAAAATGCTGTTACGCTTCGCGCGACGCAAGCGCGGCGTTAAGGTACTGCCTTATCGCTCGGGCCGCTCCGCCGCAGATCGGCGGGCGAGCGCGCTTTCGTGTGCGCTCGGAAATCCCAGCCAGTCGGCAATTTATCACTCTCGAGGCTGGACGCATGCGCTCGCGCCGCCCGAGCTAACGGTTAATGCTTACGCGCCGACTCGCTTGCATTATAATATTCGGTTTGCTTGTGCGCCGCTTAATGCTTTAAGCTTACGCTTTTAATGTGTGCTTTCTTTATGTACTTTTCCTATCTTCTGTGCTATTTCTGACTTCCTCTTTTTCTATACTGTGCTGTGCTTTGTACTCTTATTTTCTCTACTTGTGCTTGTGACTCTTGTGTGCCGTTATTTGACAATATAACTTATTAATGTGGAACTAGCTTGTTTTACTTATCTCGCTAGGCTAGTTCACCACATAATTTGGTGACCTCTGTTGAATTGGACGGTTGTGTAACGGACGTTTTAAGATTTTACCGTATAACGGACATTTTTAAATTTTGCCGTGTAACGGTTATTTTTCAATTTTAATTTATAACAAACGTTTGAGTTTTAAATTTTAACAGACATTTTTATCGTTTTATCTTTTAACAAGCATTTAGTATTGAGATCAGTTTTAAGTTTTTATAGACGTTTTACAATTTTAAATATCAAAATGTCTGATACCGAGGTTGAGACACCTAGGAGGCCGGTGCAGGCCCCTGGGGTGGGGGCCGGCGCTGGTGAAGCAGCAGTGAGTCACATTAGCGTAAAACCGCCGCCGTTTTATCCGGATAAGCCGACTATGTGGTTCGCGCAGCTCGACGGCCAGTTTAATTTGACCAAGATTACGAGCGACAGTACCAAGTTTTATCACGCCATATCGGTTTTGGAATATAAGTACGCGGTAGAGGTGGAAGATATTATTACCAACCCGCCGGCGAGTGATAAATATGGTACACTTAGAAGAGAGCTCATAGCTCGGTTGTCGAGCTCTAAGCAGGAGCGTTTGAAACAATTGATGTCGAAAGAGGAGCTCGGCGACAGGAAGCCGAGCCAGTTCCTGCGGCATATCCGGAGTTTAGCGGGTGCGGATTATCCGGATGACTTTATCCGGCACTTGTGGATGAGCCGGTTACCGACGGTGCTACAGAGTATTGTCGCTTATCAGGACAACTTGCCCTTGGATACGGTAGCCCAGATGGCGGACAAGGTGCATGAGGTTACACCGCCGGGACCCGGTTATCAGGTGGCTGCGGCTTCAGCATCTAGCATTCCAGTTTCTGTAATCGACCAGTTGCACCAGAAAATCGACGCGTTGACGTCGAGGCTTGACGCGATGTCCACCTCCCGGGGCCGTCAAGGTCCGCCCCGGTCGAGGTCCCGCGGCAAGCCACGGAACCGTTCCCGGAGCCGTTCGCGGGCGGGCAAGCCCAGCGGCGACGGCCAGCGCCTATGCTGGTACCACTACAAATACGCGGATAAAGCAGATAAGTGCCTTTCCCCCTGTGCGTACTCAAAAAACTAGTTAGTCGGTCGCTTGTAGCGACCAGTGATGGTGTTCCAGTGTCGAAGCGTTTATTTGTTACCGACGCAAAGTCGAAAGTGCAGTTTTTGGTGGACACCGGGTCCGATTTATGTGTTTACCCGGTTAGTTTTTTGCGTGCGCATCGTCGTCATTTACAAAAGACTGATTATGAACTTTATGCTGCTAATAACACTGCTATTAGTACTTATGGCTGGCTAACTTTAGCGCTTGATTTTAATTTACGCCGTATGTTTTGTTGGCGTTTTGTCATTGCTGATGTGAGCAAACCTATTATCGGAGTGGATTTTCTCTCGTTTTATAGTTTGCTTGTCGATGTTCGCTATGCTCGTCTAGTCGATGGAATAACTTTGCTCTCATCAGCCGCTGTAGATGCTTCAGCTTGCGAGTGCGCGCAAATCAAGGTCATTACTGGCAATGTGCCATTTCATGCCCTGCTTGAGGAATACCCGGACATTATTAGGCCTGCCGGTAATCCTCAAGAGCGTAAATGTAAACACCAGACGCAGCACTTTATTAAGACTACGCCAGGTGCGCCTGTGTTTTCAAGGCCACGGCGTTTGGCACCGGATCGCCTCAAAATTGCGAAACGGGAATTTGAGGATATGGTACGCTCGGGTATTGCGCGACGATCGGAGAGTCCTTGGTCGTCTCCGTTGCACTTGGTACCTAAAAAGGACAATGGCTGGCGTCCTTGTGGCGATTATCGCGCTCTTAACGCACGGACTGTTCCAGATAGGTACCCAGTGCGGCATATCGCTGATTTCTCGCATAACCTTTTTAAATGCAAGGTTTTTAGCAAGTTAGATTTAGTGCGCGCGTACAATCAGATTCCCGTCGCGCCTGAGGACGTTCCAAAGACGGCGATCACGACTCCCTTTGGACTTTTTGAGTTCCCATTTATGAGTTTTGGTTTGCGCAACGCAGCGCAAACATTTCAGCGGTTTATGGATGAAGTCCTTAGGGGTCTTGATTTCTGTTTTCCGTTCATCGATGACGTTTTAGTAGCCTCCGCTGATGACACTGAACATGTAGCTCATTTGAGAGCCGTTTTTGAGCGTTTCAATGAGCACGGTATTTTGTTAAACGCTAACAAATGTGTATTTGCGGTACCTGAAGTAGAGTTTTTAGGTTACTTGGTTTCGTCGGAGGGTACTAAGCCTATAGGAGCTAGGGTTAAGGCTATCCAGGACTTTCCTAGACCTAAGACGATTAAGGATCTGAGGCGTTTTCTAGGTGCGCTTAATTTCTACAGGCGGTTTATTACTGGCGCTGCTAAATTACAGGCTCCTCTCCATGCACTGTTAAGTGGTCCAGGGGTGAAGAGCAACAGCCCAGTGGTCTGGACTCCGGAGGCAGGGGAGGCTTTCGATGCTTGCAAGTCAAGCATCGCTAATGCCGCTCTCCTGGCTCATCCAGACCCTTCCGCTCCATTAGCGGTAGTTACAGATGCCTCAGATTTCGCGATTGGTTCCGTGATACAGCAGCAGGTCGAGGGTCATTGGCAACCGTTGGGATTCTTCTCTCGCAAATTGACACCTGCTCAGACGAGGTATAGCGCTTACGATCGCGAACTTTTAGCTATTTATGAGTCAGTGAAGTATTTTAGGCATATGATTGAGTTGAAGCCGTTTTTTATACTCACTGATCATAAACCTATAGTCTCTGCTTTTAAAAAGTCCCTCGATTCGTGTTCTCCGCGGCAATTCCGGTATCTAGATTTTATATCCCAATTTACGTCAGATATCAGGCATATATCGGGCGAGGAGAATGTTGTCGCGGACTCACTATCTCGGATTGATGCCATCACAGACGGGCTAGATTTGAAAGCTTTAGCTTTATCGCAAGCTACAGATACTGAGCTTCGTAGTTTACTTAGTGACGGTTCATCTCTGGATTTACAGAAAAAATCATTTGGATCTGACAAGCTGTTCTGTGATGTATCCCGGCCGATTCCACGTCCTTTCATTACATCTGAGTTTCGGAAGCAGGTATTCGACGCTGTTCACGGACTCAGTCACCCTAGCGCTAGGAACACTATCAAATTAGTGACTGAGCGATATGTGTGGCCTGGAATTAAAAAGGATTGTAGGATGTGGGCGCGTGCATGTATTCCATGCCAGCGGTCTAAAGTTTCACGCCACGTGCACGCCCCGGTGCATGATTTCAAACCCCCCACTGGTAGGTTCTCGCACGTACACGTCGACCTGGTTGGCCCTTTGCCTGTGTCGAATGGGTTCAAATACTGTCTCACTGCTGTAGATAGGTTTACTCGTTGGCCTGAGGCAGTTCCTTTGTACGACATTACGGCGGAAAGTGTTGCGAAGGCCTTCATTTCGACGTGGGTAGCGCGTTTTGGTTGCCCGCAGAATATTACTACGGATCGAGGCAGGCAATTCGACTCCAATTTGTTCCGTCAGATAGCAACCATGACTGGATCGCGTCACTTGCAGACTACTGCGTATCATCCAGCAGCGAATGGGCTCGTGGAAAGGTTCCACCGTCATTTTAAGGCTGCCATAATGTGCCACGCAGATGAATGCTGGACTGAAACCCTTCCACTAGTGCTTTTGGGTATCCGTAGTGCATGGAAGGAAGACTTGTCTGCTTCGACCGCCGAGTTAGTTTACGGCGAGCCGCTAAGACTTCCCAGCGATTTGTTGCAACCGACGCCTGACCAGCTGACGGACTACACCGACTTCTTGTCGCGTTTGCGCCAACATATGAAAAAGTTGCAACCAACAATAGTAGCTCGCCATGGTTCTGGCAAAGTTTTTATTTTTAAGGATTTGGCAACTGCAACTCACGTCTTTGTGAGACAAGATTTTGTTCGTAGGTCGCTACAGCCACCGTATGCTGGCCCCTACAGGGTAGTTGATAGGTCGGATAAATATTTTAGAGTTGACATCGCCGGTAGGGAAGTTTCTATTTCCGTCGATAGGTTAAAACCTGCCTACATCTTGTCGGAATCGTCTGGCCCTACCAAAACGTCATCGACCGTGCCGCCCAGCTCAGTTGTCGTTCCTTCAGAACCTAAAGTGTCTCGCTCTGGTCGCCATATACGTTTCCCCGACTATTATCGACCTTAGGTTGTCGACCGTAAGGTCTCGGGGGCGTATTAAATATATTGTTAATAAATAATAAATATTTGAACAATAATATGTTTTAAAATGCTGTTACGCTTCGCGCGACGCAAGCGCGGCGTTAAGGTACTGCCTTATCGCTCGGGCCGCTCCGCCGCAGATCGGCGGGCGAGCGCGCTTTCGTGTGCGCTCGGAAATCCCAGCCAGTCGGCAATTTATCACTCTCGAGGCTGGACGCATGCGCTCGCGCCGCCCGAGCTAACGGTTAATGCTTACGCGCCGACTCGCTTGCATTATAATATTCGGTTTGCTTGTGCGCCGCTTAATGCTTTAAGCTTACGCTTTTAATGTGTGCTTTCTTTATGTACTTTTCCTATCTTCTGTGCTATTTCTGACTTCCTCTTTTTCTATGCTGTGCTGTGCTTTGTACTCTTATTTTCTCTACTTGTGCTTGTGACTCTTGTGTGCCGTTATTTGACAATATAACTTATTAATGTGGAACTAGCTTGTTTTACTTATCTCGCTAGGCTAGTTCACCACAACTCGATATGCGAATGTTCCAAATGTATGTAATGTTTGTCAAGGTTTCTGGAGAAGCCAGCAAAAGTTCCTACTAGGCAGCTGATTTTACTATGACAATGTAGGTACAATCTTTAAAGCATGGCTAAAGTATAATAAGGAACTAATAAGAAATCATATTCATAGAAGTCTCTTTCCTTTGCTACTTCCATCCATCCTTCAAAATTACAACTTCCTTGGTCTCCAGGGTTCATAGCAGTCTTCAGCATAGCGTCATGTCAAGACACCTGGTCTCTCTTCTCCCGGACAGAAGAAGAAGAATTGCTGTTATTCGCGCTGACAGAGGTCGACTGTCCACGTTTGCCACCAGACTCCGCAATAACCGTCACGTATACAGGTCAAAAATCCTGCATCTCTTTTAAGCATAGTGCTCTCTATATCTTAAATCACATCACGCTTATAATTTGTTTCATTGGTTCTTCAGATCCAGGCCAGGAATTGCCTCAGCTGTTGCTCGATTTGAGGACCACAAGAGCTTTTAACTGGAAGTCCGCTGTGATCTTGCATGATGAGACTTTGAGTAAGTACATACTTACAATAAAATAAATAAAATCTTCTGTTTTCACCTGAGATTTTACCTGAACTTTTAAGTTTCAATTCTTACCCAGCCTTATTTATTTGTTTTATATTTATAAATATATTTTTCTTAGATCGGGATATGGTATCCCGAGTGGTGCAGTCACTCACATCTCAGATTGACGACGAAGACGTCCCGACCATATCCGTCACAGTCTTCAAGATGAAATACGAGATCAACGAATACCTGAGACGAAAAGAGATGCACAGAGTCTTGTCGAAGTTGCCTGTGAAACATATAGGTAAGTATGTACCGCCGAAGATATGCGCATCACTAACAGATTAATATGTTATACCTACTGTTGCGTCTGTTGGCAATTGGTGTTCTCCCGACAGTTTTCAATCCAAACTCCAAGAAATGCCCCACGAAGAAGCAAGAGGACTGAAACAGATTTAGATAGTTTCAGAGGTTCCAATCCAGTGGACTGTATTAATAAATAAATAAATATTGGAGACACCTTACACAGATCGACTTCGCCCCAAACTAAGCAAAGCTTGTACTATGGGTGCTAAGCGACGATATTTATACATACTTAAATAGAAATAGACAAATCTGTGCTCATCACACAAATAAATGCTCGTACCGGGATTCGAACCCAGGACCGCGGCTTAGCAGGCAGGGTCACTACCGACTGAGCCAGACCGGTGGTCAAATTGTATAGCGTAGTATAGTACAAATCCTTTCCTGTATATTACTTCTGAGTTCTGATTATTTCTGTTAATATCGTCTGCTGAATACATTCCTCACAGTCAATTTTATACTTTCAGGTGAAAATTTTATAGCAATAGTGACTTCCGACGTGATGTCAACGATGGCGGAAACTGCCCGAGACCTGTTGATGTCGAACACTCAAGCGCAGTGGCTCTACGTAATCTCAGACACCAGCATCCGTAATTCCAATCTGTCCGGCCTAGTCAACGAGCTGTACGAGGGCGAGAACATCGCTTATATATACAACATCACTGATGACAGAGAAAATTGCAAGGTGAACTCTAAATATTTCCTAAGTTCCTATAGTTAGTAAAGTAGTCAAGGTCTCGGATCGGCTTCGACTCATCTGACAATTATGTACATTTTTTATTTATGTACTAGCCGAGAAGTGCATACTCATTTTCTATACATATAACTAAGAAGGAAAGCTTCAGCTTCGATAGCCCAAATAAGGGCTACCCGTATTTTATTAATGTCTTTTAACGTTCTCTTGATTACACGAAATTGTTTCAGAACGGGCTAATGTGCTTTTCCGAAGAGATGATGAACGCGTTCATCTCAGCTCTGGACTCGGCCGTTCAGGAGGAGTTTGACGTGGCAGCTCAGGTGTCTGACGAGGAGTGGGAAGCCATCAGACCCACGAAGATGCAGAGGAGGGATACACTGTTGAAGCACATGCAGGTATGACAATTGAAAGTTTGAAGAGTAGATGATCGTTAATCTCAGCATTAGACTCGGCTGTTCAGGAGGAGTTTGACGTGGCGGCTCAAGTGTCTGACGAAAAATGGGAGGCCATCAGGCTTACAAAAATACAGAGGAGGGATACACTGTTAAAGCACATGCAGGTATGATGAATCTTCTTCTACCTACCGCTATACTACGTCCTTGCCGGGGTCCGCTTTTCTACCTCTTTTGTAAGTAGGTATTGCTTTCGAAAGTATTGCTTTAGTATGATTCAAGATGCTGTTTGCTAAGATAGATTAGTGATGTCAGTATTACAATCAATATCCTCGTCAGAAAAAAAGCAATGATGGCCAAATAATTTACAGAGGGATTTAGTGCCATCGTCTATATTTCCTATTGTAGGTAGCATCTTACAATACTGTCGAATAACTACCGATATCATGGATACGAAACTGTCGAAACTCTCTAAATGTGATCGGACCGTCGGCCACAACGCGGGTCCTTTAAAGCGGCCATGCCTAATACCTAGGTAATAGCCGTATAGGACATATGATTCATTTTGAGTTCCATACGTCGGAGGCAAAAAATATAGTCATGTATTTTTTTGATGAAACGAATTGCCTGATAAGATGTCGGGACGGGATGGACCGGGGCGGGGCGGAACGGAACGGGATAAATAAATAAATAAATAATAAATATACATCCGCCCGCCCAGTTCCGTTCTAGCGTGAGTCATCCTCAAGTGACGTAAGTTCAAGTTCAAGTATGTTTATTTGTAATCAGCAACATATAGCGGTGAACAGTGCATGCGGCAACTGCTCCACTTGGCAAGCCATGGCGGCCGACACCTGGGGCTCTACATACCGCGGCTACGCGCAGGACAACACGGCTGCTCCTGATAACGACACGAGCGGGGCTATACAGAAGATAGAACTATTGCAGGTTAGAATTGAAATATAATAATAATTTATTGAAATTAATTTCCATAGAGTACCTAGTCTGTTCATATTCTTTGATGAATACTTTTGCATGTTAAATTGTATCTTGTTATTTAATGCATGTTAATTATAAGATGTAATGTTTCGCCCAGAACCGGGACGAGTGGAAATCTAAGGGCTTTGCCCAGCAGTGGGACACAATATAGGCTTGTAATAATAATAATAATAATGTTTTGAAAAGAAGTTGCCCGCCGAGTTTCTTGCCGTCCCATAGTGGATACCCCCCTCCCAACTGAGGGGGGACTGAAATCTTCTCGAGGCTGAGGCGTAGGGTTAGAGCCGGCGTAGCTTTATTTGGCGTTCATATGCGCATTGTAATATGCCTACTTGAAAAATAAATATTTCATTTTCATTTTCATTTCATTTTCAATACCTACATGGCATACATATACATATCAAGACCACTGGTAGCTGAACCGGGAATAGAACCCGGGCCTTCAGTTTAAGTGGTTAACATCATTAACTGCTTGATCACCCAACCGCCCACGTTTATAATTTGTCAAATTCTGCCCTCATATTATTAAATTAAAACGGGACTTAATCGCGTAAAACTTACGTTTTATATTTAACCCGACGTAAAACGTAAGTTTTACGCGATTAAGTCCCGTTTTAATTTAAAAATATGAGTGAAGATCGTGTTAGTTTAAATCAATAAATTCTGCCCTATTTAGAACAGAAATGTGTCACTGTGATTCCCCTTTCCTTTCCTATAGGAAAAAGTCCCCTTACCGAATACCTGAAAAAGCTTTTGCCAATAGGTAAGACCTAGACGAAATGACGCTAGCGTCTAGACTCCAATCTAAAACGTAGTCTGGCTTTGTCGCGCCAATAGGTAAGGAACGGTGATAAAGATAAGTAAGCGCAAGAACGATTTAATACGGGACTGACAAAGCCCATACAAAAAGCGTACCTTTGAAATGTATGGGCCTTTTAGGATTAAAACTAGATGGCGCTGTTCGCAGCCTGGAAGTGGCCAAAATCATATTTTCCTCAAATATTTTTGCGTGTTTTTAGGGTTCCGTAGCCAACTTTTCAGTTTATAACCCTTATAGTTTCGCCATGTCTGTCTGTCCGTCCGTCCGTCCGTCCGTCCGTCCGTCCGTCCGTCCGTCCGTCCGTCCGTCCGTCCGTCCGTCCGTCCGCGGATAATCTCAGTAACCGTAAGCACTAGAAAGCTGAAATTTGGTACCAATATGTATATCAATCACGCCAACAAAGTGCAAAAATAAAAAATGGAAAAAAATGTTTTATTAGGGTACCCCCCTACATGTAAAGTGGGGGCTGTTTTTTTTTTTCATTTCAACCCCAACGTGTGATATATTGTTGGATAGGTATTTAAAAATGAATAACGGTTTACTAAGATCGTTTTTTGATAATATTAATATCTTCGGAAATAATTTTTTTTTTTTTTTTTATTCAGAACACAAACAGTCATAATATACATCATACATAGGTGTAGTACATAGAGTACCTACAAAAAACTGAAAGTAATACAAACAGACCTGGAGGTTCATAAAATACATATGAAGTTAACTTAAAACAGTAGGTAGTTATAAAACAGCGTAGTACATAGTATAATAAGATAAATACAACGTAGTTCAAAAATGAAATGCAACACATACAATTACGATTAAAAAAGCATCGATAAATACAGACATCAAGGAATATTGTTTACTATAATAAAGTTATTAAAAAGTTTACGTCTCACTTGCAATTTTAAACTAGATAACGAATTATTAAAGGGATCAATATCGAATAAAAGTTTATTATATAAACTGGGAACTCGTCTGAAAAAAGTATGCTTAGCATAGTTCTTACGAGATCGCTCCTAAAGGAAAAAAAAGTGCGACCCCCCCCTCTAACTTTTGAACCATATGTTTAAAAAATATGAAAAAAATCACAAAAATAGAACTTTACAAAGACTTTCTAGAAAAATTGTTTTGAACTTGATAGGTTCAGTAGTTTTTGAGAAAAATACGAAAAACTACGGAACCCTACACTGAGCGTGGCCCGACACGCTCTTGGCCGGTTTTTATGTTTTATAAGAACAAATGACATATTTTTTTATTTTAAAATCACGTCAATAGGTACCTACACATTTTGAAAAAAAAATAGTAGGCATCACCAGTGTAGTTATGATAGTATTTGATAGGTGGCGCTAAAAAATCGAGGTACAATTCTTAGGTATTATTATGAAGTATATAAATAATCATTGAAAATGAAAATGAAAATGAAATATTTATTTTCAAGTAGGCATATTACAATGCGCATATGAACGTCAAATAAAGCTACGCCGGCGGATTGATTTAGTAATTTTCTTCAGGTAGCATACTGGCGTCCCAGCGACGGCCTACGATTCACAGACTTCCTGTTCCCTCACATCGTCCACGGCTTCAGAGGAAAAGTGCTGCCGATCATAACATACAACGTAAGATATGCTCCACATAATCATAATTAAACTAGTGATTCTGTGAAAGAAAAAACTAAAACTTAAAATTACACGAAAATCGTTTCGGATCCGGAAATACAAATAAAAAGCAAATTGACAAAGCTTAATAATTAACCGCAGTGCAGACCTACGCTTTGGTCAATTAAGTTTGTACTTACTCCTTTTGACCTTAAAATACTTATAGGTACTTTAGTTTTCAGGGACTGGTTTTTATTCGTTTATTTTTCGCACATTTCTAGACTTATTTGTTTTTGTTCTGTTGATCTCTTAGAATCCACCATGGACAATTTTGAAGGCCAATGAATCAGGCTCAATATCCAGCTACAGTGGTCTCATATTCGACATCGTCGATCAACTGGCTAAGAACAAGAATTTTACGTAAGTATTTTTTCAGTGCCTGTGTAATAATTGTAGGGAGTTATGAAATTTCTAGTACCATAATACACTTTTTTTATTGCAAGTGTGATGAAAAATGGCGTGAGAATATTGCAATCTTGAGTCTTTAACTATAGTCTCGTTTGCAATATTAACTTACGGCCCATGTTCCTGAATGTCCTATTTAGGCATAGGTTGTTCTAGCACCAGCCCCGCCGCTTTTGCAGTTATAAATTGGTTTACCCGTAAGCTGTAGTAAGCCAACTAATAAAGATAAGAAATGCTTAAATGTAGAATATCCAAATGAAGATTTGAAAATAAATATAAATGCCATAAATGGTACGAAAATTTAACGATTTTTTTTTTGTTTCAGAATGAAACTTATATTTCCTGGGGATTTGAAGGACGTTTTATCTAACAAAACTGTGACTAATGTAAGTTTATAAGAATTTTGTTAATGATTATTACATGTCCAGCCAATACGGAAGAGCGATAGACATAGCCACTACGATAACAATGTTATCGTAAACGCTTGTGCATTTGGCTACGTACAGTCAAATGGGGTGAATAGGCATGCCGGGGTGAACAGGTACGAGACTTAAAATGTGATTTACCGGACATTTACTAAATATCTACCAGTGGCGGCTGGTGAAAATTTCTGCTGGGCAACACTAAAGCAAAAAGAAACCTACCTTAACATTAGATACTTTACTAGTACTCAATTTTAGGCAAGTCGGTGGGAATCGGCTTGTATTATGGACCAGCCGCTGCTGATATCTACTTACACAAAGTGTCTTAACAATTAAATGATACAATTTGTGTAGATGTCATTAAAGAAATGGGAGGGCAAATCACATTTTAAGCCTCGTCCCTATTCACCTCGGCATCCCTATTCACCCCATTTGTCAGTACCTACCCTGATACTGAAGAAAGAAACCTGCACTCGCATCTTCAGCTAATCTATCGATTTTCTTTCCGGAAGGCTTATTACCTAACTTACACGCTAGAATACAGTTGGAGTAAGTATTTCTAGCGACAGTTTTTGTTCTGAAAATAGCGCATTGCTGTAACAATGCGGTTGCATTTTTAACACTGACTTTTTGTTTTTATAATTTTCATGTTTTTACGTAGAAGAGTATTTAAAGTAGCATAGATGACATGTCGTCGTCGTAAATTTTCATAAATTATCTGTAAGTAAAGAATTTACCCGAAATAACGAATGTTTCTTAAAGATTTTTGTCTGACTACAGCCATTCAGTTTTCGTATTTTAGAGTCGGTTTCGGAACTGTGGGAAGAAGCTATTCGAGCGGCATTACAAATATTACAATAATCGCAGGATCGAGCCCCAAAGAATTTTGTCTATTTACTCCCGAACTGTTATTCGTCATTTACAGGGTAGTGCAAAGATCTTTAAAACCCTACATGAAAGTCTATTCCCCAAAACCAGCGTCCGCCAGCTTTCCGCGCATGCGTGCAGTAACGAAAAAACTGAAAACGCATTGTTTGGCTCTGTAACCATGGCAACGCATTGTTATATCGATACTGCGCGCGTGATGGTTTTGGGCAGCTGCGCTGACAGTGCAAACTTTTGCGTCAAAATACAGGAAACAGTGTGAATTTCACGAAAACTGATGTTCTAGAAAACTATTAAAAACTAAGTGCGTAGTCGTAGAAAAAGTATTGTATGCAACGGTGTTTAACTGAGTCAAAAAATACTCGTGGCGTCTTTATTAACAATTTTCGGCTTCGCCTCAAATTGTTATCCACTCGTCTTTTTTGGTCTCCTTTAAACGCCTGTTGCATAAAATACTATTAAAATTTTCTCTTAACTGAAAAATTCTTCTGTAAAATTTGGACCTGAATCCGTTACACGCCACTTTTACCTTATGTTTCGTACGTAGTTGGTATTTTTGTCGATTTCAGGAAATGTATAGCCAAAGTGCCAAGTTGACCATAATGGCCGTAGCAAGACAGCAAGCAGCATTCGCCGCTGCTGCCTTTACAGTCTTGTCTGATAGGAACCCTGGTAATTATTTTATCCATCTAACAAAACCTATAACGATAGAGGAATTATAATACTAAAGTTTTATGGCCCTTCAAAAGAGAAATATCCTTAGATAAATTATGCTTAAGGGCTTATTTACACGGTGCGAGAACTTGTATACGAGTTTCAGTATAAAAGCAAGTGGGGGCGCCGTAAGCCTTCGGTAATTGTGTCATATACTTGGAAATTTCGACTTGCTTTTACGTGATCCGATAGCCGAGTGGTTTTACAGGCATCCGTCCGGTTAGCGGAGTACGCTGGTTCGATTCCAGCTCGGAACACTTGGAGGCCTTGGTCACTTTTTCTTTGTATATGACATTTATTGAATGAGTTTCAGTATACATTGCGGGTTTTTGATTGGTGTGCTGAAAGTATCTAACCTCAACAGTCCGCAATGTAACTAAAATCGTATGCGAGTTCGCGCGCCGTGTAAATAGGCCCTTAAAACTCTACTACTACATGCCAAAACAAGAGGAACCTTATAAATGTGTTGTAATGTTAATTAATGTTGCATAAAACCGCCGAATACCTACTCTAGAATTTATTATAGCGACATTAGCCCCATATTGGTTGGGCTCCTTCACAATCTTCATAAGGCTTATTACCTACATATACCACCCGCTGCGTGATTTAACACTCTCTCCAATCCTTCTCCATAAAAATACTGTGATATATGAAAGCGTTTATGTTCCAACACACATTACTATATGTATTATATGCACCATAGTACCGGGTGACTAATGCCAATGTACAAAAAGTACATAATATGTATACTTTTTTTATACTACGTCGGTGGCAAACAAGCATACGATCCGCCTGATGGAAAGCGGTCACCGTCACCTATGGACGCCGGCAACTCAAGGAGTATCACGTGCGGGTTGCCAACCCATTTAAAACTTGTACACTCCTTTTTGCTGTGTTAAGTCGTACAAGGAGGGTTTGGGTTGCCGACGACTCAAAGGACAATAGACGGAATAAATTAGAACAATTAAGTTTTCATTGCTTTCGACATGAAACCAAAATCACTAATGTAGGTTAAGTGGTAGAAAGGACCTCCACGAATAAATCTGAAGGGTTGCCTGAATATATTCAAATCTCTGAGATTTCCACATCCGTCAATCTATATAGGTACATAGACAGTCTGGATTAGACGAGGCTCCAAGGGGTATTCGTTTACCTCACATCTGTAGAGCATCTCCCTGGAGCCTGCACTAGATCTGAATTTAGATTCAGCGGTCACCCTTAAAAATGCTAGTTCCTAATCCTCTGTTTTACTTCACAGGTATAAACTACACGATTCCGGTGAGCACTCAGTCGTACGCATTTATTATAGCGCGTCCACGGGAGCTCAGCAGAGCTATGCTGTTCCTCCTGCCCTTCACTACTGACGTGAGTTTAGATTCTACAAATCCATGGTTGTCGTTCTGTGTATATATTAGCCACAAGGGCATACAGAACAGGGACATTCCATGAGAATGTCGCCTACGACATGCAATTCTTCTGACACTTCTGAAGACGCTAAGAAAGCGAAGTTGTGTCTGACAGCCTGTCGTGACTTGGTTAAGAAATTAGTAAATTTTATCGAGCTTTACGGATTTCATTGAAATAGTTGCCATACAAGGCACGTCGTAAGCGACATTCTCGTGGAATGCCTCAACATAGCATTCCATGTCGACTGACATAAAGTGTAATCTCTTGCAAATATCATCTTTTTGTGTACTTTGACTATTGCGCTCTTCTGTCACCATGTTATTAGTTCGTCCATTTGTAATAAAATGTTCGTTAATATTCTTGCACCGGTCTGATTCTATTCATAAGCAAAGCAATTGATTCAAATATCTCTCTTGACTGGTTGAGGATTGCATGGTATTGAACCCGTAGAGCAGATTTAATTATGTAGGTAAGTTAGAAACAGAGATTTTGCACATTCGAAGTCTAAGTAGAAGAATAACTCTATCTTGAACTTACCTGTATGTTCAAGATAGAGTTCTGTGTAATGATCAGTCTGAATATATATGCAAATGTTGGATGCCAGTAAAAAAGATTCGGAAAATAAAAGAATCTGCCATCATGGCACAAGTGATGTACTAGAAAGTCCAAAAGATTCCATTAATTCCAAAATGACCCATGCTGTCGATCTTGCAGACTTGGCTGTGTCTCGGCTTCGCAGTTATCTTAATGGGGCCCACTTTGTACGTGGTGCACCGTCTCAGTCCCTACTACGAGGCCATGGGCGTCACGAGGCAAGGAGGCTTGGCTACCATTCACAACTGCCTGTGGTACATCTATGGTGCTCTCTTGCAACAAGGTACTTCTAATGAGCATCAGATCCAACAAAAATATGCTGACCTAAACATAACCTTGAATAAAATGAAATTATGCCAAAAGAGATTTCAATCACTCTCTAGGAGCTCAAACCAGCTTATACCCTGTACTAGGAATAATGTTAAAATGTCCAAAATCATGATGAGCTCATCGAAATTCTATATCACACTATGAAAAAGATATGAAATATTACAACAACATAACAAACAAACCAACACCAACACCAATAAATTTACTTAATTAAACAAACTAAAAATGGCGCCCAACGTGGGACCTGTAACATTATTTATGTGTCCGAGCATTTTCACTTTACCCATTTTAGCGATACTCATATTTTCTTCTTCAGGTGGTATGTACCTTCCCCGGGCAGATAGCGGTCGCCTTGTCGTCGGCACGTGGTGGTTGGTCGTCCTGGTGGTGGTTACCACTTACTCCGGCAATCTGGTGGCGTTCCTCACTTTTCCTAAGCAGGAGGTACCTAGCTACAGATAAAATGGGTTTACATAGGCCTTTGACTACCTCAATTCATATTTAAAAGCTGAAATGTTGTTTATAATAACTAGAGCAGATATCATTATTGCAAAAACTTACAAAAAATAAGATGAAAAATACCTATGAAAACAAATTATAAACCATGTTTTTTTATCAGAATTTGTAGAAATTGTCACGGGCTGCGCAGGGATCCTATGTCGGTCCACTTTTATTCAACTTCTACTTTGTTTTAAGGTGCCCGTGACCACCGTGTCGGAGCTGCTAGAGAATCGAGCCCTTTATACTTGGTCTATTAGCAGAGGCAGCTACTTGGAATTCGAGTTAAAGGTTTGAATTTAATACACTAAAATGAAGAATACAAAGATTAGACAACATAGCACAATAAAGACTAGAAAAGGCATTTTTAAGCTGTTTCAAAACAGATTTTTATAGGCCATCTTCAGAATAAGATGTTTGTTAAAATTGTGAATAACGCCAACTTACGACAACCGACAACGAATATCCATTTAGTAAGTTTATTTTCTTATCTTGTAGAACTCGGATGAGCCAAAGTATGTGTCGCTTTTGAAGGGCGCCGAACTCACTTCAGATTCTTCTGGCCTCGAGGGTAATCTTGCTTCAGGTAATTTGAGCTAAAATATATTACAAATAATAATGTACTTATTGAATATTTTTAATATAAGTTGTCCAAAGATTATAAAGAAACAAGAATTTCGTTGTCAGCTTTACACGGCAAATATTATAAATCAATCTTATGAAAGATGATTTTACGGATTCTTGTCAGTCTACTGGGAAGCGCTATCAATAATTCTCAGCAATGCTTTTGTTATAAACTGAAATAAATAAATAGTAGTGTGTCTACTAAAATATAAAATTAAATTATTTTCTATGATAATTTAATTTGTTCTAAGAATGCTTTTGTTTACGTAAAACGCCGGCCTTGACAAGTGTCCTTATGAACAGATATATTTCAAATTCAGGTAAGAGGTAATTTGTCAACTAGTGATTTTAAATGTCAGTTCTTTTAAAACGTTCGATATTTGAAACGAAACAAATGACTGATCAATGAATTCCATTACCCCAAAAATGATTCTTTCTTTGTAACAGGATGTTCTAAACTTAAATACTTAACTAGGGTTTGCAAGATCCGCCGATTTTTCGGATCCGGATATTTCGGATCTTAAGATTTGCCGGATCCGGATATCCGGATATTTCGGATAAAACGGATCCGTGTTGAAAAGGTCACTTTTTATAGAAGTTTCGTCAAAGAAAAGCTGCTGTTACCGAAATAAAATAATTTAAACTCGAAAAACGACATAAATATAGTCTATTATTGCTTCATAAACTTTTTAGACGAACTTTTAACATACAATTGTGTCGTTTGACTTCAAACTCGCGTAAATCGATTCGGTTTTAAGGATGATTATACAAAAAAAGCAGAATGGATTTACCCGAGCTTGAAGTTAAGCGACACAATTAATGTCACTTCCATTGTACAGTACAACATATAACATTTAACAGTAGGCCAATATTTTTGTTCAACATACATAAGCTAATGCAGGGTAATTTAGTGTTGTTCACTAATGCCTCCGTTTTACTGGGGCGTCTATCCGTAACCACAGCCAATAAATACATCCATGCGAAATTGCAGATGTAGGAAAAAAATTATATTATTTTATTGCGTTACACGTATTAGACGTGTAAAATATGTTACACATATTTAGTTATCATGTACCATTTTCAATTGTTTTTCTGAACTTATGTGCAAAATGTCATTTGATATTTGCCAGTCGCTTTTCAGTGAAGCTCTAAGGCTGGCAGCGCACCTCCAATCCTTCTGGTGTTTTGGATGTCCATAGGCGGGAGTGATCGCTTACCATCAGGCGAACTGTCTGCTAGTATGCCTCCCATTTTATTAAATACAAAAAAAATGGATATGGATTCAGCTTATAAAATAATTACGTATATAATTATATTAATTACTTCCATGATCTCTAATTCATCATTAAGCTTAAAAACATCTATGGCAATAGTTTCTGATTTATAGAAAAATAATAATTTATCGTTATTCCTGTGGGTGTGGGATGCATTCAGTTAGAAACGAAAGCAGTTTTAAAAACAATGGTTTACTGATCATTTTATTTAGTTTGTTAACATATCGGTTTATGGATTCAGCGCATGGCGTAATGTACCAAACCTAACCTAGCTTGATATTCTTTTTTTTTAATTCAGAAACCAAACAGTCACATAAACATATTATATATTGGCAATACAAAAGTGTACTGCAAAAAATGAAAACAGTAACAAAAGACCTGGAGGTTCATAATTGTATACTAAATAAAGTTCACTTAATGAATATAAGAAAACAACGTAACGTAATACAAGAAAATTAAACTGCATACAACATAACATAACATAACCTAACGTAATTTTGTTTTTAAAACAACTTACGTGTAACAATATTTTTTAGAATAGCCAACGAATTTTAGAAACAATCAACATCAAAAAGGTGATTATTATAGTAGCTAGGAGCTCGTCTGAAAAAGGTACGTCTAGAAAGTTACTTACACAAAAACTGATGTGAAACAGCGATTGAGGGCGCAAGGGCTGACGCGGACAACTAAAAGTAACTCGACTTAGCAGATTAGGGCAATTAATACTACCTTTAAGAAGTTTGAACAAAAACATGACATCTAAATAAATTCTACGGTCAGAAAGGGAGGGTATACCAAAATGTTTCGCCGACAAGGTGAAATTATCAAAATAGTTACCGGTTCTGTAACTTAAAGATTTTAGGATTTTTTTTTGTATCCTCTCTAAACGGTCAATATGGACTTGGTACTGTACGGTCCAGATAACACTTCCGAATTCAAGGATACTTCTAAAAAAAAATTTAAATAATAATTTATAAGTATTTGGCCGTTTGAAGGGTTGATATTCTGGAGTATTCGAATTAAATAAATGTGAATAAACATTTTAGGCGACAAAATACGGGAAATAATTCATAAATTTCATTCGAAAATTCTTTCTGGCGTGGATAGATACCCATATTTAACGGATCCGTATTATCCGGATCCTATGAGACCTCGGATCCGGATCTCAAATTCAACGGATATCCGGATAATTCGGATATCCGGATATCCGGATCTCAAACCCTATACTTAACTCTTTCAGGGTCGCCGCTACTGTCCCGTGTGCGTAAAGACAGACATGTCATTATAGACTGGAAGCTGCGGCTCAGTTACCTGATGCGGGCGGAGCATCTTGTCACTGACAAATGCGATTTCGCTCTGAGTAAGAAAGAACCCATGAATTGTTCTAGTGTAACCATGAATTTTTAATACATTACCTGAGATCGAGAATGTTATAGATGAAATGACATTTATTGTAGGGAGATAGTGAATAACGACCCGGGAACAGTTACACGAATCAAAAATGTCATACATTTTCTGAGGAGTTCTCGTTGATCGCGTAACGTCTTAAAAACTGATCGTTACCACATACTTGTTGTCAATGCTTGTTGTATTAGTTAGACAACCTAATTTTCTTAAAAAAATCTATATACAATAAAGTTTTCGTGGTCCATGAATATAATTTTGGGTTAGTTGTGTTTTAAAAGCTAACTATTGTGCAGGTGCGGAAGAGTTCTTGGACGAGCAGGTGGCGATGATAGTTCCCGCTGGCAGCCCTTATTTACCTGTTTTCAATAAAGAGTAAGCTCCTTATTCCTAATTAAATACTGTAATTTGAAATTGGAAGACGAGCTACTCCGATTTGTTAAAATATGCTGAAAGTTTTTTTAGGTAACAGGTACATAATAAGCAACTTCGACTGACGTTCTTTTTCCGAACTTTGGAACACCATAAGTACTCGTACTTTCGTGTAGATTTTTAGTTATACACGTAAAGAACAAATACCTATCTGCTTACCTGAACAATTAGGTACATTTTTATTTAGGTACAACTTTACTTGAGATCATATTTACATCCAAACTCTAATACAAAGGATATATTTAATAAAAGATGAGCTTGAGTTGAGATACATAGGCATTGGAGTATTAATATGCTGACAAAAACATGCGGCATCTTAAATCATCTATTCGACTGCAAAATTGGATATGTCTAAAAGAGAATATAGGTATCCTCTTGAGCATTTTCACGGATATTAGATTGAGTATCCAGGCTCGTACATTATGTTTATAATATAAGCGAGTGAAAACGATGAATAATGGCTTGAACAACAAAGAACAAAGCTCTTTTGTCGGCAATCGCAAGTTTGGAGGTGGCTTTAAATGATAATAATATTATGTTCCGTAAATTAAGGTTTTCTTTTGTTTCTTTGCGGATAAATCACTGTAGAAACTAATTGGACGAAGCAATAACGAACCTATTTACTTAGTAGTGTAATGTGAAGAAACATGTCCTAAGCACCCAGTCTCATTAGAGGTACGGAGGTCAACTGCAAAAGCAGAATATAGCATACCACTTATAAAAAATAAACTCATTGTCTCATTCTGATAGAGGACACGGCTGACGTACAGATAGACACCAAGTGATTTCTCCTTCTTTCTTTCCTAATTTATTATGTATCATACATTCTTTCTTTCCTAATTTATTATGCAAAAAAACCTGCTAGAAATTTAGCGCTGTTGGTTTTCCATGAATCAAAATAAAATTATAAAATAAAATAAATGATATTATAGTAGGGGGAAATTAGCTAAAATTACGGCATAATTAATGGAAGGTTTTTTTAATTGAAATATGTACCTTATAGACCGAAGTTATTTTTCATCAACCCTCACCACTCCTCCCCCCTCTGCGTCACCCCTCTACCCTCCCTTAAAGTGCCGAAAATGCGGTTTTTCTCGATTTCTGACAAAAATGTTGAAGATACAGAAAAAGCGCGTAGAAACAAAGTAATCCTTAATAAATTTACTACAAATCATTCATTAACACTTTGGTTCTAGCACTTATAGTTTTCGCGCGATCCGTCACGAAAGTTGGTCCTTTGCTGCAATTTTCTTTAATGAATGTTAAGTTTTCGCCCAAAATGCTTACGAAATCGTCGAAATTTGTTTGATATGACTAAAATATTGTAACTCATGATCCATATAGTATATCGATGACTGAGGATGAGCTTTTGGTAGCTGTTGGTAGAGCCCTGGAGTATCAATCCAGTAGCCGTGAGTTCAAGTTCCACCCATGGTAGTGATTTTTTCCCCTTAAATTCATTTTCAGTTTATAATATTTTAGTAATATGAAACAGATTTCGTGAGTAAATTGGAAGAAAACTTACCATTCACTAAAGAAAATTGCAGCAAAAGATCAACTTTCGTGATGGATCACGCAAAAACTATAAGTGCTAGAACCAAAGTGTCAATGAATGATTTGTAGTAAATTTATTAAGGATTACTTTATTCATACACGCTTTTTCTGTATCTTCAACGGTTTTGTCAGAAATCGCGAAAAACCGCATTTTCGGGTATTTAAAGGGGGGAAGAGGGGTGACGCAGAGGGGGGAGGGATGGGGAGGGTTGATGAAAAATAATTTCGGCCTATAATGTACATATCCCAATCAAAAAAAATCTCCCATTAATTATGCCAAAATTTTCATACATAACTTTCCAGAAGCAAGGTACTATTAATACTTAATTTTATTTTAAAACGGACATTGACAAAAGCAAGCGTTTGTCGTATGGCGAAAGTATTACAGCTCTAGTTAACATCACTCACTTTAAAAAGTCTTGGTTTGGCGAAACTTTAGAAATTGAAATTGAAATGTGCCTAGGATAAACCGTATACAGAAAGCGGGGCTCATCACCAAGTGGCTGTCAGCGTACCTGCCAAAACGAGACCGATGCTGGAAAACCTCCTCCATCATGCAAGAAGTGGACAACCATACTGTCAACCTTAGCGATATGCAGGGCTCATTCTTCGTACTGTTTCTCGGTAAGTGGTTGTCTTGTTCAAGTGTTTCCTGAAACAGCAAGCAATGCCGTCGTGCAGGAGGTATCTATAAGTGGTTGCCCAAAGCGATTCTTGATAGAAAACGTCCTCTGTTATGCAAGAAGTTTAAGAAGAGCGTGATCAATAAGGCCAAATAGGTACAGTCAAGCTCAGCGAAATGGCCGAACTTCTCAGTCATTTAGGTACGTGTCTTTTCATGTTTATATGGCCACTGAGCCGAAGAGTTTTTATTTTTTCCTACGTTGATAAAACATACTCATTCAAATCCTGTGCTACAAGTTTATACTATGGGGTTATTTTAAGTTACTAGTTAATAATGTTTTAACCAATATGCAAACTGTGACTATAAAGCTAAGGTCGACGACTATGACGTTAAGGGCACGTGTAACATTGGCGTAAACAACAAATGCAGGTCCGACTGGTTACAACAGACGTATACGTATAATCCACTTTATCTACTCATCCGAGTACCTATTACAGTCACCGGCATAAACATGTGATGATTTCTATGTATATATACCTTGTCACATTAATATCTTGTTTGAAATGTCATACGAAATTTCCCAAACGATTAAAATCGACAAGATACAGAAATCATCACTTATTTATGCCGGTGACTGTACCTATATACACGTTATCTGGGCATATAAATAATTATATTAATAGCCTATATAATGCTATTCTACTTGGTGCTTCTTAAGCCAACCTGTTCACGATCTTCATTTGTTTCGGTTTTGACGTTTTTGAGTCAAGAGTTCAAGACCTCCGGCCAGCATTAGTTATTATTACTTATAAAGCCAAGTAATTTTGAACAATAACAGATTTGAATATGTCTCACGAAAATTTAACGTGTAATAACAGATGTAAACTAGAACGGCGCTGAAGAAATTATCATCAAATTTTCCACTTCCTATTTTCCTTGACAAGTGTTTGTGCTTCAAAGCGAGGTCTTCGAAACCAATGCCGTTTTAACAAAATGTATGCAATTTGAAACATGTTCATAGATAAGTATTCAATGATTCATGCAGTGTTTTTGCTTACAGGGTTTTTCTCGGCATCATCTGTTTTGCTGATGGAGTGGTTCTACCATAGGAGGAAGAGTCAGAAGGAGGATGACGCCATTAAACCTTACGTGGAATAACGTGAACTCGAATTTAAGTATTTTAATTGACTGTTTCTGTATAAATGGAGATTTTAATGTGTATTCAAATATATTTATTAATAAATGAATGTGGCTTAATTGTTTGGTAAAGATATGTGTATAAGTTTAAAAACTATTCCTGTGCCGATTTCGTCACATTCCTTGATCGGCTTCCATTCAGACGAATGTTCATGTTCATGTCCTAAGCCTTTTCCCGTTCTTTGAGGTTGGCTCTTTCGGTCTGTCGTGTCTACTGTTCCGGTTCTGGACTACGGTGTTGTTCACTCCTATGTCTTTCAAGTCATTCTGGGCCGTCGTCAACGGTGGCTGGTGTCTCCCAGCTCCTCTAGCTGTCGTGGGTATGCTCAGGGCAACTTGTATCATATGGTCTTCAGGGAAGCAGAGTACATTTTTTTCCATATTAAATCACCTTCATAGCGATTGATTTAGGCTGCAAAACATCGGGCTATTGGTGTAGCTTGTTTACACTGAACTACACAAAATGCCCTATGATAGAAGTAAATATACACTCACACTGTAGTGAAAGATTGTCGTTAAGCCACAGCAATACTTAATATCATTGTAACTTGCTTATGTGGATACACCTCAACGTAAACGATTTCGCTGCCCTTAAGGTTGACGACCGGCCACAGAAAGTTGCCAAAGCCTCGCTCGGGCCCAACACGTGTATGCAAAACTCAATCCCAATAAGGTGGGATGTGTGTCAGCGACATTCAGATTCACGTGCGATAATCGTGACTAGGGAATGCAATCTCGACGAGATTGGAGCCCAGGCGAGATCTCGGGAAATCATAAAGCCAATCTCGCGAGATCTCGCCAATTTCGAGATCTCGCGAGATTGGCCGGTTTGTGAGTTTATTCTTGTAAATAATCACAATATAGCGATGAATAAGGATAAACATATTATGAAACAAATATTTATTTTGACTATGTTTTCTTTTTTTTATGTATTATACATTGTTTAACATGAACTATGTACCTACTTCGCAATATATTTTTCAAAACTTTGAAGTATAGATTATTACGTAAGAAAATGAAATTAAATTATTATTCACGAATGAGTAAAAAGACGAAGCGTGCCAAAATCGCCAAATTCGAATTCGTTGCCATGCCAATCGCGAACAGTACACAGTAGAAAAATTCCGCAACTTATTGATGAAAGGATATAAATTTAACATTATTAAAGTAAAGGTTATCCCTACCATCATTAAATAGACCCACATAAAATCATTAGCTATACCCTATTATGACTAGTTGACTACTAATCAATTACAAAAAAATATTAGACTACCAATACAATACGCTTCTTAAACCCGACAGTTAAATATGAAACTAAAATAGAAATGAAAAACAAAAACAGATATAAGTATTATTTTATAAATATTATAGGACTTTCCTTACACAGATTGACTGACTCCCACGTTAAAACAACGATATACATAATATACAAATACTTAGATACATAGAAAACATCCATGACTCAGGAACTGTGTTCATCACACAAATAAAATCCCTTACCGGGATTCGAACCCGGCACCGCGGCGTAGCAGGCAGGGTCACTGCGTGCTAGGCCAGACCGGTCGTCAAAAGATATATAATAATAACATATTATATATACTAGTGTGACTATTTAAAAAAAAATAAAAAAAAATATAATAAAATAATTTGATTTTTTTAGTGTAAAATAGAAATTGTTATTGGTTGCCTAACAAATGACAAACGTTAGGCTTCTGATTTCTCGACATCCCACAAAACTCTGTGCACCAAAATTTGTAAGATAGATGGTTATATACACACAGCCATAAGTGTAATACCATTATGGCGAATCACGCAAATTGCCCTGGCTCTGACCTCCGAATTCTTTCGAAACGGTCTGAATCTATCATTCGTCATTCCGAACATTTGACTGAGATAGGTGAATTACTGAGCGAAATAAGAGAGTTGAACCTCTAGATCTCTACTGAGTTGAGGAGTTGGCGAGTTCAGTCAAATGATATAAATAAACCATATAAATCACTTACAACTTGCGAACGAAACGTGTCTAGTCAGTTCGCGCGCTTCGAATACGACGGTTTAGGCTTGAGTTCAATCTCGTTGATCTCGCGAGATCTCGTCGATTTTTCGGCCGAGATCAATCTCGCTAAAAATGACCGAGATTTCGTACAAAAGAGATCTCGCGAGAACGAGATTGCATTCCCTAATCGTGACCATGCAGTTAAGTGCAGTTTCATTTGTACCTAGTTTGCCAACTATATGATATCATCCAAAATTCTATGGCTAAATTTTAATTGCTACTTACATGTCTAACTTATACCTACGGTGACTAGTTTGACATTTTCAAAAATAGGCATAAAATAGAACTAGCCGACTAGATCACGATATAAAAGCGTGACTATCAACAATTAAGCGGATGAGTCTAGATTGCATAATTTCAAAACCAGTTCAAACCAGAAAGTAAAAATAGCTTGTCTCCAAATCCTGCAGAACTAGTAGTAGACCAAGTCTATTTACTATTAGTGCTTATTCTCCACGTGGGTTGGTGATCATGATAGTACTTAGCTTTAAAGATATATCATGTAACACTCATCTTTATCGCAGAAGACACAAAATTGAGTTTAAATTGGGTTAAATCCAGTCTGGAGTGAGATGGTCGACCGGAAAAATGTTCTGAATTACCATACTGGTACTGTTGCCAAGAGAACGCATTGAAACCTGATTTTTGTACGGAGATGGACAATTGAAAGACATTGAACTTGTCTGGCTTTACATCTCCTTTGGACATAGGGGTAAGAAAGTGACAGGAAATATTGTGATGGGTAAAATATAGGTCAAATATGATTAATTTAAAAGTGTTAAATATGAGGCAACGGTAACAGAAAGAAGAACTGTTGTTAAAGAAAAGAGTTTCCTAATTTAATGCGAATTGCAATAAAATATCTCATGGTTACGCAATGTCCCACCAAACTCCCGATTTACCCAATCTTTCCTAAAAATCCACCAAACTCACGATTTACCCAATCTTTCTTATGAAACTTTCTGCTCTGAAGGTTGTGGGACTTGTGGCACATGTGGCTTGTTGTCAACAAGGAAGCTTAAACAAAGCTTAAAAGACGTGACTATACTCACGTACATTATGGGTGTTTACCGCAAAATTCAAACAGGTCGCATTGGAGCTAGGTTAAGTAAGACTCTTGGAGATCGGAGGATACTACGGGCTTGTAGTCAAATAAGTTCGACCTCTATATTAGTAAGAAACATGCCAATTCAGGGCCAGACTTACACTGGTTTGCTTGATATCTGCGTGATTTGGTAGTAGGTATCAACATTATCAACAATTATGACTCACCGTGGTCAATGCAAAGTGATGGAGCAGTCGAATTGCTGGAGATCGGTGTCATCCGAAGGTTCCTTACAACCACCCATTTTAGCTACCCTAACTTTAGCCGACCATATCTAGTTAGCTGCTGTTCTAAAAATATTAGTGGTAGAAATATCTATTTTCGGGGACTACCCCGAGTCCCAGAGAATTTAACAACGAAAGGAAAATAGTAAAATATTGGAAAAATAAAAACTGGGAAAAAACTCAGAAAATAAATACTTAACTAATTCAATCACGTTGTTTATACCGCAGTGACGTCACGTGAGGAACCGGTGCCCGCACATATATATATATACCGGCGCGGACGCCGCCGCGACAGTTTGACCCACGTCGTTTCCCCAATCGGCCATCTAAATTGTTTCTTTCGGAATTTCTTTTATTACTTTTATACAAATTGTATGTGTCAATGACAAGATCGAAGAGAAAGTTCGCGATCACCGACAAATTTCTCCCAAGGTTAGTAAAATATAGAAATAGTGTTAAATAAATACCTACATATAAGCCTATATAAGTATTTACTTGATTTTAAGGATAGACTTTTGTGAAGGTTTTATGCAAACTCGATATTCCTTTATGGTGAAAATGAAATCTTTGTAACAGCTTTTAACATACTTTAAAATATTATAATGATTTCTCTTTAATTTTTAAGTATTTCATTTCAGAAATGTTGCTTAACTGCCAAATGGTTTTTCCTTTTGAAGTAGGTACAAGTGTAATCTACCTACTTGTATTTCTTACTAAAGATGTGTACAATGTGTGTTGTATAATTAAAAACTAACCAAAAACTATTTTGGCTCAATGATCCAAAGTGAATCTTGGCCTCCGTGAAACGAGAGATAATAAAAAACACAATGGATAATTGATTCCTTGAAGTTGGTTCATCTGCGTCCGAAGCCGAACCGAAGACGCTCTTGCCCTCTTTCAATAAAACAATATCACATAAAATGTGCTTCGTAGGTTTTTAAACTACTTCTACCTATCCTCGTACATTTTCGAAAAATAACATCTTACACAGATTATTGTACTTACCTGCTAACGAAAATACTTAATTTGATGGTTGTATTTGTTGCTAAATACCTACCACTAAATAAATAATAATTCTTACCTAAATAAATACCTTAAATCTTCGGTAATTCCGTATGTGTGATACAAGTACAGCCTCATTTGGCACAAGTATTGATGGTGTGTGCCAAGCGCCATTGCAACAAGTGGATTCATTGTTTCCTATTTTCCTAAACTTTGCCAATGCTAAACAAGAGAAAATATGGACAGTTAGGCTACAAAAGTCCTACAAACACTACCCACCTACTTATTTATCCTAACGTAAAATATTATATCTTCCATTCACCATATCAAAAATTGAATTTTTTTTATAAAAATAAAAGAAGATAATTACCTAGTACAGCTTCACCGTTGGCGAAGTCTTTTTGGTTCAGTTTAGGTTCTAATAATTTACATCAAAAATCTTGGTGATTCCTCTTTCCAAATCCATCCTTGATCCTTAGGATCAGTGCTGTATCCACAGTTGATCGAAGCAATGTAATATCGATAGAATCTCATTGTAATAATATCCACAGTTGATTTTGAAATGATATGATATTGACGTTTATAAGCGGTTTAGATAAGGCCTCTCCTAAAGTATTTTGTGTTACAAATTCCCTATACATATACACCGTGTTTCACTTAACACTAAAAACCTGAAAACAGTTTGTTCAGAATCGAGAGTAGAATCGATTGAGCTATATCTTGATGGGGGTAATATTTTTATTTAAATTAGTATTATTAATTATTTTTTACGTGCCCATTCTATTGTACTCGTAATACAACATTGTGTATATCGCATTGCTAGAGGTTGTTTACCTTTTTTCAGTATTTAGGGGTATTAATACTGGCCGGTTACTTGGACGATTATTTTTTCCGCTACTAGTTTGTCGTTGTTTGTCAGTTTAATCTTAATGTTTAATCATAAGTCATAACAAATTGAACTCGTACCTAATTACAACCTTGTCATTTTGAATATTGAGTTTATTTGCTTACTGCGATTACCTGTCCAATTTGAGGTTTACAGTGACAAAGCTTTAAAGTGTTTTACAGTGACATCTTAGCTGTCTATTGGTAAACCTTATGTCGTTGCAGTAACGTACACAAATAAATAGTGTTATGGTTTATTATGGTAGTTAGCAATTATTTTATTGAGTGTAGAGCTAAAAGTCAAGTAGAGCTGTACAGAAAATTAAAAATTCAATTTAAAAAAAGTAACGATCAGATTAAAAGATGAATACTCTAGATGAATTTAAAAAAATAAAAATCATTTGGGGTGTCTGAGGTTTTGAGTGATACCGGAAACACCGTCGCAGGGAAATGGCCAAAACAGAGATTTGATCAAATCTCTAAGGGATTTGATCAAATCACGCAGGATGTCAAAATGGCGAATCCATTTCATCATTTCTCTAAAAAAATTCAGTCATTTGACTAAATCCCTGACCCTGTTTAGTGAGATCACAAAATCGGCCAATAGACACGCCACGTTTTGTCATTTCACTAGATTTGTTTAGGGATTTGATAAAATCCCTGAACCACGACAGTGAGTTGATGAAACGAATTTAAAAAGTCAACTAGTTTTAACATTTCCCTAAACAAATTTAGGGAAATGATAAAGTCTCAACTGGTGATTCGATCAAATGTCTGAACTGGTTTTGTGAAATGACAAAGCCAAGAATCTAATATATCCAATTAGATTTATTACACTCTTGCCTTTGTCACTTGATTTGATTGAATCCTTAACTAGATTAGTGAAATGGTAAAATTGAATCCGTTTTTAAGAGTTTTTGGTTTTCTATAAATAAGAAAAAGAAAATAGAATAAATGAAGAAACAAAGCTAAAATGTTTCATTTTAAATTATTTTCATATTTATTAAAACATTTTGTCTTTTCACTGAACTTGTTTAGCGAAATGATAAAACTAGTTGACTTTATAAGCTCGTTTCGTCAACTTACTGACGTGGTTCAGGGATTTTATCGTATCCCTAAACAAATCTAGTGAAATGACAAAACGTGGCGTGTCTATTGGTCGATTTTATGATTTCACTAAACAGAGTAAGGGATTTAGTCAAATGACTGAAATTTTCTAGAGAAATGATAAAATGGATTCGCCATTTTGACATCCTGCGTGATTTGATCATATCCCTTAGTGATTTGATGAAATCTCTGTTTTGGCCATTTCCCTGCGACATATATACACAAGTCAAGTCAGATATTTATTTACCTACTTGTTAATTATCTATCGTAGCCAAAGCCGCCGAGGTGTCCTTTATTAGAGCAACAAGAATACAAATAATCAAAATCTAATAAGTATGTACAACAATATATGAAAAGGTTCGTCGTGTCAAAACCATATTGAAAAGGCTAGTCGTATCAAAACCATATGACTACGCGATGTTTTGTTGCTAAATCCCAGATCTTGCTAATTTAATAGTGAACAATTTCAAACTACATTTTGTTTACCTATTCCCAGAAAAAAGTTCCCCTTTTGCTCTTAATACTTACTTAAGAAACCTCTATCTACTCGTACCTCGTAGGAACCTCTGTACATCTTTGCAATCATGTTATTAGAGTACTGCTTATTTACTTTATGTTAATTGTAATTGCCAATTGTCATACACTGTAATACACTTTTTCTCAAACATGCAATGAAATATTGTCTTTACGTTCCTTAAAATGGGCTGGGAAGTATCGCTTTTTGGGCGCAACAACTCGAGAGGACTTTAAAGGGATTTCATATTATTTTTTAGGCCTAGGCCTGCAAAGTAACTTTTTTTTATAAAATATTGTCCTTTAGAGCATTTTTTTTATTTCATTGTATGTTTGAGAAAAGCACTATACATGCCTCGGCGTGAAAACAGATTCCCGGCCTCGTATCCCTATCCGTATATACCCACTTGGCCGGAAATCCTCATTTTCCCGGCCTGTGATGTAATGTACTATTACTTTATATTTACTTTACTTTTACTTTACTTATAGTAGGTAGGTATCAATGAATTACACAATACAACCAGAGTGGTGCCACACCACTCCGAACCCACGGAACCGGTTGAGTCACCATCCATTTAAATGTGCTACTATCAGGCGTCTCATGCGTGCTCTTGTTTTTCTATTAATTTCATTAATATATTCAATATTATTTAAGGACTATTGACGTCGAAGGTTGTTTCCCTTGATAATGGATGGAAACGGAACGGGCGGAAGAAACCTTCATTTAAACATGACTTTATTGGTATCAATTAAAAAGTTTGTTATTATCGACATCATTATAATGTGATAGCACTATTCTTCATCTAATTTATTTATTCTGTAGGCCTAGCACATGATTACCGCGAGAGTATGTCGCCGCGAGATAGATCACACGTCTTCTTCTAACTGTATCAATGACATAAGGACAGGTAGTCTATCTCGCGGCGACATACTCTCACTGCAATCATGTGCTAACTCTGCTGGCAGTTTGATTCATAACATTTACGGTTTATGAGAACATAGAGAACTTATCCCAGGATTTGGCGTAGACATTCGTCTTTACGAAAGCTTCTGACCATCCAACCCAGAGGGTAAACTAGACCCTATTGGGATAAGTTCGGTTTCTTCAAGATTTTAGCTATCTACACTAGGTGTCTCATATGTTGCAGAATACTGCTATTATTAAGGAAAATGTATATCGGGAAAATATCTGTAACCAAAGAAACTCAGGAAATGAATCATTCTTAAATTCCATTATCGTCATCCGTATGGGTAAGTCACGCTTAGCGAGTAGCAGGAAATGCAGGTTTTTGAAACAATTATGTAGATATAGCAGGTAAATCTATAGTTTCCCAAACTTTCGACCAGTTGGTCAACGTTATGACAGATATTAAATTTAGCCCTTTTAATATTGTCGGCACATATGAATTGCTTCCAATAAAAAATGATATGTACAATTAGCTGTACCTATTTACTTATAGGTTTTACCATAAAAAATTGCATTTCTTGGAGCTACCGTAAGCCTCGCGCGAAAATACCTTGCATCTGTTTGTCAATTTTGTCGGTTACGATTTATAGTGATTGATACGTTCATTGGCTGTAAAATAAACTGTGGATTATTATCAGTTTACTGATAATAATTTTCTAAATAGGCACATTTGCAAAAAGTAAAACGTACTTCTTTAAAGCAGTTGTTTCCGTGATTCTTTGTTACTGCCTGATCTCGGCATTGAGATGTCATTGCACCATCGGTAGGTACCTACCTAATTAATATCTCTAACTGCACCTTAAACAAAGTAGGTATGCAAGATAACTCTGTTGTCGGGACACGAGGAACAGGTTCCATTCTGATGAGAATATGCAAATAGTTGCATCAGCCCATCAGTCCGGTTTGTATGCAAATCCGAAAACTTGGATTTATAGTAAACCTACATAAACATCAAATTTCTAATTTAGAAAACAACTCGAGTCGCCATCGATCCTATATTTACTTAAGTTGTTTCAAAAGCGGTACTATTTTAATGGGATTGTTTATCGAATAGAACGAGTTATATGAATTAAAGATTATGTTAAATGTCCAGGTAAATTTTGGTATATCCTGAACCGATCCTAGTAGAGGATTTTAGTTGATAAAATATAATATTCAATACTATGATAGCAATGATATGTATTTATATATATGTATTTATATATCAATCTGTGTAATAACTTATATAATTATGTAAATATGTTCATGTAAATAAAGAATAATATCTGTGTAAGAATGTCCTATAATATTTATTTATACATACTTTATACGGTTTGGAGGACCATTATAATTATTGCAAGTATTCGATATTTAAAATAACGGACAGACTTGCGATAGCGAACTAAGCGAAAATGATGTGCATGCCATACATTCGTTTTCGTATGAAAACCATTAATATTTTACAGTTGACAACTAGTGTCGAGTAGATATCATCAGTACCGTCCACTACTTGGCAATAGATTACATAGACTGCACCTATTCCAGCTATATAATGAAGGAATACCGACCGTTTGACTTTTCACTGTTACCATAAAGTATTATTTAGATGAGTTGGCTAAATCGAAATCTTTTATTTAATTCCAGGCTTGCTAAAAACCTGTGTACCCGCAAGGGTAGCCGTCGAGCGAACACCGGCAACCGCCTGGAACACGCGGTGCTCACCCACATCCAGCACGTGCCTTAGCTCCCCTGCCCCACCGGCCGCCCCTCATCAACCATCTCGCTTCCACCGGCTCCCGCTACACAACGACAGAAAGAGATCGCTGCTAGCATGGCCCGCGGCGACGAATGCAAGACTGCCACCAAGGCTAACTACGCGTGTAAACACTTGGATGTCACTGGTCCCATGAAGTGAGTATCTGAAGTTCTTCTCACAAACATTCAATTAACGCCTTAGCTCCCCACTCGCACCTCACGTTAGAATGGCCTGGGTCCGGGCTGAGGCACCCAAACACTTTTGTTTTTAGTAGAATGTATCACGTGATGACAGATCTCCTCTTCTGGCCCTGACCCAAACCGTTCTAGCGTGAGTTATCTTTTGTTGGCTCTGCACTCTCGAAGTAAGACTCTTCTCTACAAGAGGAAACGGAGAGATGAGACGAGAAGTTCCACACTCGTTCTCGGTCTATCTCGGGATCTTGCATTTATCCACGAAAAAAAAAGATTTTGGATCTGTGGTACCATTCCTTCCTCCTTTCTTTTTTTAGCACAACGAGCTTCTTTACTCAATTTTTCCTTGTCATTTCAGAAAGCCTTTCGCCTCCCCCGCTCCGAAGAAGGAGGAGAAGAAAGAAAACTACGGGTCCTTTGGCCAGATGTTCAAAAACAAGAAACACTTCACGGATATGCACTTCTGCTGAGCCGGATCACGCATCATCATCATGTCACCAACTTAACCAAATATTTGTAATTTACCGACAATAAAGTCGTGAAACTTTATGCAGTGTTTGTGACAATACTTTTTCTCTTCGTATAATCATTGGGGTAGGTTTTTCTTACTAACGTATCATGTATTCATTATTAACAGATTAAAGGTTCATCATTTGCAAGGAATTTTTGTTATGACACTTATGACCTGAAGGGGATTACCTGAGCCAATACCCAATATCTTCAACAAAACACTGGCTGAATAGTTTTTACTTAGAAAAAATTTTAGTTAATAGCAAACTGTACTGAAACACATCCTACTTGGCAGTCAGAAAAGACGGGGAATTAAAATTTTGGGAAATCAACTCTTGGCGCTGAAATGGTGCATTGCTACAGGGCACACCAAGGTCTCTAGCTAGACGTATACTTGTTCAAGCGTTAAGGAACAAGGAAGGAAGCGTCCTGACAAACGATACTAAATTGGCTCTGTCGGGCCTATATTATGGAAGAGGTATAGGGAGACAAAACTACGAAACTACACGGAACAACAACGCTTGGCTATTTACAGGGCCTGTGTTGCGATATAATTGCCTTAGAAATCCAATCGAACATCAAAAAGCGGCGAACGCAAAGAAAGGCTTTGCCTGCAAAAGTCTCAGCTGAGTAAAACAAACCCGTGCCAAACATTTCTGTCTTTTTGTCGCAATCCCGTACTCTCCGTGCAGTCCCAATTAGTGTTCGGACAAATCAACTTTCAACTTTTTCTACCCCTACGTCCTATCTTCTCTGTAGCTACTGTTCGATTTTAAGTTTTGCTGTAGTACAAATATGGTCGGTTTAAAGTAAGGTGTGTGATGGGAGAGGCAGTCGAAATGGAGATTTTGGCGATATGGAACCGGGCTTGATAGGTTTTATTTATGGAAAAGGCTGTGGGAATAGTATCATTGTAAAACAGTTTTTGGAATGCTGAATATGAATACCTAATTGAAATCTGTTTGTTATAAGGCTTGTAAAAATACATGTCCTTTTAGGAAACGTTTAAATAAAAAAAGTAGTATATTTAATCTATTCCATAGGTGTAAAGTCAAAGAGGGGTTTAAGTAGGTTTAACTAAGTAGGTACGTATGTTTACCAAAAGTGGATTCTCGGTTTCCATCCGTAATGATCATGCTTAATTGCAAAACTAAGGAAGCCCTATGTGCTAAAATGACAATAACTTACGCGATAGTGAACAATACTATCATGCCATGAATAAATGCCACATTAATTTAAAAGATTGATAGAGAGAGGTCACCATTTCATTCACTGCCAAATTGCCAATGCGATTTGATTCTTGGCTAGACCCTCTGATAATACCTAATCCATAAAAGGCGTGAACTGAGTTCCTGTGCCACTCTGTGGCAATAATACTGCTGCCAGATACGAGTAAATCCCTAAACCTTTCTATTTATAGTAGCTGATGGGAAATAGAAATCGCTCAAAATAACATATTCCTGTCGTAAATTCGGCTACGGGGCCTGATGGGAAATAGAAGAAAATAACATATTCCTGTCGACGATTCCACGTTCGGTCGCAAATTGATATATTTACGAGACCTAAGCCTTGGAAGGAAATATTTTTGTTGGTTGTCTATTGTTTGCCCGACAGTCATTTAACATAATATTCATATGCCCGAATCTAACTTGCCTGAATTTCATTTGCCCGAATGATTTGTTTACCATAAAAATTGTATGACATACTGGTTGTTTATCCGAACATTACCTTCCATAATCATACAATGCCATACTATTTGTTAGCCATATTATTAAGTGCAATAATATGGTTTAATATAATATTCAAACGCCATAAGCAATTATTGCCATATTAATTGTTGCCCATATTATTACCTAACCTACTTTTTGATAGCAGTTTCATTTTCCAGGGGTCACAGTTCTAACCTAACCTAACCTACTTTTCAAGCAGTTTCATTTTCCAGGGGGTCACAGTTCTAACCTAACCTACTTTCTGATAGCAGTTTCATTTTCCAGGGGTCACAGTTCTAACCTAACCTAACCTACTTTTCAAGCAGTTTCATTTTCCAGGGGGTCACAGTTCTAACCTAACCTAACCTACTTTTCAAGCAGTTTCATTTTCCAGGGGTCACAGTTCTAACCTAACCTAACCTACTTTCTGATAGCAGTTTCATTTTCCAGGGGGTCACAGTTCTAACCTAACCTAACCTACTTTTCAAGCAGTTTCATTTTCCAGGGGGTCACAGTTCTAACCTAACCTACTTTCTGATAGCAGTTTTATTTTCCAGGGGTCACAGTTCCTACCTAACCTAACCTACTTTCTGATAGCAGTTTCATTCTCTAGTGCTTCTAGTAGTGTCGTCTCTGTGATAATTACGAATTTATGATTCATATTGATGATTCTGCCAAATCACATTATGGAAATTGACTTTTCTGGTCGCTAATTTGGATGACAAATGATGGTATGGAATGTGGTAATTACTGATTTCGATGATTCTGACAAATGACATTATGGAAACTGACTTTATGGGAAACAAAGTTTCTGGCACTTGATTAATATAGTAAACAATGATTATGGAATAAGATGTTATGAGAAACAATATTATGATTGTTGAATATGGTGGCAAATAAAATTATGGCAAATGAAATTCTGGCAAATGGGGTGGTATCCGTCGCGATTTTTCCAGCTTTGTTATTTATTTCAGTTTATAATATTATGATAATATGGTGGCAAATAAAATTATGAAAAAATAAAACGTTAGTAATACCGAAAAATGTGTGTATATTCCTAAAATGGGAAATAATTACCTACTACGTTTAAGGGGTAACCTTCCGGATCTACCTAGATTTTCGTAACGAATTATGGCCTGCAAGTGTACGAATAAATAAATGACTTTATCCACGTGACAAAATAGCCGTCACGCAATTACTTTGACGGTCGCTGTTTTTATCACGTAGACAACTACATATTACATTTTCATCAGTCATCTAAAGCCTTACCTTATTTCTCAACAACATGGTTTTCGCAACAACAAGTCGACAACTTCGAACTTGGCGGTACTAATTTTTGAACTATCTGAATCACTAGATAATTTTAAATCTGATATGATATGAAGTGTGACTTGCACACAGAAACTAAAAACACTAAGGCCGTATCAAAACAACATCAAACCTTAACAAAGTTTAATAGTCAGAAAAGGACGCTATGGTTTAAGCGTTGATAAAGTAGCGCTCACACACCGCCCGATTCTAAAATTGTAATTTAAGTAAATAATAAATTATATTTACGAAATGGATGGAATATGTTAGTGTCATTGTCGTCCTCAATTTAACAAGAAAACTATTGACATGAATTACCAACCTAAATATTTACAATCTATGTGGCAAAATATCTTGATGATATTTCTGAGGATAGAGACGTCAGAATTTCTCAGGTACCTATACTTTTCGCGAGTTTTCACTGTAGTGAAAATTATGAAACAATAGCAAGGACATCATTAGTGAAATGTATAACTCTCTTAACATATTGTCTACCAGTTCTTCAGGTTACTAGTCTCCCGGGTATCGAATCTTTGCGCAAACTAGAACTTATTTTGTGAAAGTCAGAATTTTGTTACCTTATGCAGCATTCATAACACACTAGATGTCGTCAGCATCTTCTTTGTTACATGTCAGAGAAATTAAAACTTGATTTAATAGCTACAAGAGCTTTGAAAGCTCATACACGGGTTGATAAGCTTGTAGTAGTTCGGAGGTGCGTGGATACCGCAGCATCCAGCCTTATAAATAATTCACTACCTTTGTTTGCCTGCCGCTTCACGTTCGCTCTGTTTAATTCAATGAAACTTGCTATTCTTAAGCATCGCTATTTCGTTATTAAACTTGTATTATGATTTCTTTGTATTAAATATTCGTCTATACTTTAAGTTTTTGTTGTTTATTAACACAAACTGATTGTGATTAGAGGATTTTTCGAACTTTTAGGTCGATAGGAAAGAGATGATCGGTGAAGTTTTTTTCATTTTTTTTTAAATAGTTTCCATTGTTTAAATTTTCCGCAATAGTCCGGGATACCTATCGACCGTGATGCTGCGACCCGGCACGGGCAATGCGCGCGCAAACAGCCAGTGCTGGCGATACCGCCACAGCACCGCAATAACTAAAAAAAAACTTTAAAAAGTCACTTCAACTTGAATTGAGGTGTTCTAAATTCAAATAGTTCATTTGTTTTTGTGTTCATTCAGAGTATATTGCATGGAGATAGTTAGATAAGAGTTTCATACGATACGTTTAGTTTTTTTGCTCGCGGTACCTACTGGCTTTTTCGTTACGTTTTTAATCGTTACAAGAGCATTTTAACTAACTCACAATTGGTTAAAAATACACTAATAAGAGTCAAATTCAGTTTGGATCAATAAAGGATCAATAAAATCCAAACCTAGAGGAACATAGGTTATACTTTACGATAAATATAGACGATGGTATGTTTTCTAAAAAACAATTCATAATTGTACAGAAATATAAATACTTACACAGTTATAAACCAAGCAAGGTAAAAATAAAATATATTCCATACAAAGTGGTAATGATCACAATTGTACAGAAATATAAATACTTACTTAGGTACACAGTTCTAAACCAAGCAAGGTAAAAATAAAATATATCTCATAACAAGTGGTCTGAAAAAAAAACTATAGTTCTTGTACCTATGCTATTTCTAATTTTACCTACTTAAAAACTGTCTGAGGATAGTAGGTAAGGTTTTTTATACTAGACTTTTCTGAGCAACTGTTAATCCTAAAATAAATTCAAGTATTATGTGAAAGTTTTACTTTTCAGTTGTAAACTACCTATTAGAAAAAAAGCTAAAAAGTTTGATCGCAGTTAAACACGACGTGTTATTATTATTTGTATCCCAAACAAAAGAAAAGAATGAACAAGGAGAAAGTAATATGGAACTGTAATTAATGAAATATTATAAAGTAAAATCGTTTCCGCTCCGATGCGACAAAACAAACAAAAATGACCCTAACCCCTAACCGCCAAAACGGGCCCAAAAAGTTCCTTTATCGATAAGAGCCGGTCTGCGGCAGTGCCGCTCCGTCAGACGCCGCATGGCCGAGCGCGGCAAACACCGCGTCGCGCCCGCCCCGGCGCCGACCAAAAAGCAGTACGCGTACGTGCCGTGCCCCCGGTCCGAGGAGGTCGGCACCGAGTTCGCCCTACAGCTCCGCAGGGAGCCCGCGCCGCAGCCCTTGCCCGAAACACCACAGAAATCCGGTGAGTTGGCCAAATGACGCGCATCCATGGTTTAAAAAAAAACACGGGAAAAGTTTCAGTGCAGTGAAAAAGTTTGTGCGCGAGTTCTCATTGCCATTTTCGGTAATAACAAGGTAAGTGATTTTTATTCTTTATTTCACTGGGCGTACAGATTGTATTCAAGCTAAAATAATCTAGCGGATATTCACATTCGCGACAGTTGGTTCATTTATTTTTATAACATGCGACGTGTAATGTAAACAAAATAAAACCGGTAATTAATTTGGCTGGAGATTGTTATGACAGCACTTTCAAAGCCCCATCCAAGATGGCGTCAGTGTCATCAGCTGTCACGGCCTTTCCCGCCAACGTGAGCACTAAAATATTAGTGTTTAATATTCCAAAGTATTTATAATAGCAGCAATGAATTCTATATTATTTTAGAGTAACAGGTGCAGGCGCAATTTTGCTCTAGAAAAACTTTGATAATTTAATTTTCTGAATACTTGCGATGAAGATGAGTTTCAAGGAAACTACAAGAATTTTCTCCGCTTTCAAAGCAACTTTCATAATTTATAGTTTAACTGTTACGCTCTGTATAGTTTTAACAATATTATGCCATTAATTAAATTAACCTAAACGAAACTGTTAATAGGTGTGTAAAAAAAAGAAACTATAGGTAGTTATGGGTAAAAAATATGGGACCTTTAAAAAGGAATGAAACAAGTTTTTGAAGGGTTGGCTGTGGAGTTGCATATGTCAGTAAGCTACAGTGACTGCTTAAGACGGGTGGTATGCTTGTTTATTATTCTACTCCACTAAATAATAAATCTTATTTAATCAATTGAATCTCTAGGGCTAATAATAGCATCATGCGCTTACGCACGCATAGTGACCCCAATAAAATTAGTTGTCGTTTGGCACGTCGTTGTGTTGTGCACTATTTTTGCACTTCAATACAACTAATAGGTAATTAGGTATAGGTAACTTATTATTGTACCTTATATAGTTGGTTTTGCAGCCTGTTTATAAACAGTCGCAGAAACGGGATTACAATTAGAATTTTTCTACTTTAGGGTATGCGTATGCGCCCACGGGCAACTTTGTCGTCGGCAACTTTTATTTGGTACTAGCTTTTGCCCGCGGCTTCGCTCGCGTTAGAAAGAGACAAAAAGTAGCCTATGTCACTCTCCATCCCTTCAACTATCTCCACCTAAAAAATCACGTCGATTCGTCGCTCCGTTTTGCCGTGAAAGACGGACAAACAAACAGACACACACACTTTCCCATTTATAATATTAGTATGGATATGGGCTAAGTTTTTTGCAAAAATTTCATTTTTGGAACAAGCTTTTATCGCCGACTGTAACTTTCTGTCAACAGTCATCTGCTGCTTTCCGAGACGTTTCTAAAAACCCCCTACTCGATGGGGATACGACGTTTCATAATAGAGTTTCTATGACCACTTACAAATAGTTCCATCATTTTATCGATCAGCTCCATGATACCATGCTGTTCATCATCAGATCAGCTCCATGATACCATAATATTGCATTGTCACGATAATTTATTGATCTGCAAATTTCAGATCAATCATGAAACCGGGAAGTGGGTCAAATTTAGCTTCTACGTTTTGACCCAAACTAACATACTAACAAGGCAAGTTAAATAAAAGCTTGTAAAAAGTTGCCCGTTGGCCCATACCTTAATACATGGGTTGACAATCAATCAATTACATATTTTACTGTGTATTATGAGTAAAAGCACTATATGAGCTATGAATTTGAAAAAAAAAAAAAATTTGAAAAATACCGAAATCATAGTGACGTCAATAATCTTAGCTACCGAAAATATTAGGCAAAATTAATGAAAACGCTATTTTGATTCGTATTGTTATTTAATTTCCGGCTTTCATTCATAGTGCAACCTCATTACCTATTGCAACACAGTCGCCTTTTTCGCTGGCGTGTCAAAGATATATCTGAAATTAAAAAAAAAACTCACCTCACTCACTCATCACTTCAAATGTTCAACAACATCATAGATGTCAATAAAAATAAATATTCAATGTTGTTGTGAAAAAGACTGTAGGAAAACTGTGTAAGTGAGGTGAGCAACTACTACTAAAGAACTTCTACTACATTCAGGTAAGTCGAATATAATGTACATAGCATACATTTTATTTCATCTTGCATAAACAAGCAATCTAGGTAAATATGTATACCCCCGAAGCTGCGGTATGTGTAACGCCGTGACTTGCGTGGGCGACGGTCGCGCGATGGTCGCGCGACGGCGATGCGACGCATACGAAATCAAACCTTATCGATATGGAAGTAGACGATGCGATGAGACGCGACGGTCGCGCGACCGTCGCCCACGCAAGACACGGCGTAAGGTGTTGCAACGTGGTTCGCTTTCCATACAAAAAACAACATCCATTTATTAAGTCATTACACAATATAACTAAATAAAAATATGCGCATCTATCTACTTTAGGATTTTCATTTTCGCGAATGTTTCATACAGGAATTATTAAATTTGACCACCACCTTAAGATGGCCTAAAAGCTTGTAAGCTGAGCAGATTTTAATTTCTGATAGCGTTCTAAGTAAGTAATTAGTTAGTAGTTGATACAAGCCAGAAAATTAAAGCTTTGATTATGTTTCTATCTTAGCTTGTTGCTTATGTCCAAGAGCAGCGATGATTGCTTCCCTTTGGGCGGCTCGTTAGCTGCCTATACGAGTATCATTACGGTTTTCCAAATATCTATCCTCTGCAGTCCTGAATGAAAGGTAATCCATTTTTTCCATTATTACACTGATGATGTTGAGTTCTACATGTATCCACTGAACAAGCCTACTATATATAACCGGTGGACACTCTATTTAATAATGCAAACTTTGTAAAACATGGAAAAATGGACCAGTTACATTTGTCCCCAGTCGAGATTTGCCCCGCTGTACCTTAAGCAAAAGCTAATATTTGGCTCAACCGCGGTCATAAGATTGATTTCATGATTCAAAGCAATGAAATAAAACGATCAAAAACCGATGTCGCAAGTCAAACCACACGAACGTTTTAAAAGCAGCCGGGTATGAAATGAGCCTGATGGGGAATCCGCATTGCGTCGCAGGCTTTGTTATCTTCGAGCCAACTACCATGTGGGCTTACGAATATATCGGTATTTTGATGGGCCTTGTTTTCGCTACTATTTTAACACCTTGCAGGACACTACTCCAGACACAATAAAAAGAACAATGGGATTACGTCTTTAGGCGTTTAGTGTCCGCCGAGGTGTTAAGTGACCACTATAAATAGTAAAACGGTATCAAATTGAGTACATACTTACATGAGTAATTTGGGAATAAAATAATACAATACTAGGGAAACTGTAACTACTTCGTAAAAATGGTTGTCTATTGTTTGCCCGACAGTCATTTAACATAATATTCATTTGCCCGAATCTCACTTGCCTGAATTTCATTTGTCCGAATGATTTGTTTACCATAAAAATCATATGACATACTCGTTGTTTATCCGAATATTACCTTCCATAATCATACAATGCCATACTATTTGTTAGCCATATTATTAAGTGCAATAATATGGTTTCATAGAATATTCAAACGCCATAAGCAATTATTGCCATATTAATTGTTGCCCATATTATTACCTAACCTAACCTACTTTCTGATAGCAGTTTCATTTTCCAGGGGTCACAGTTCTAACCTAACCTAACCTACTTTTCCAGCAGTTTCATTCTCCAGGGGTCACAGTTCTAACCTAACCTAACCTACTTTCTGATAGCAGTTTCATTTTCCAGGGGGTCGCAGTTCTAACCTAACCTAACCTACTGTCTGATAGTATTTTCATTTTCCGGGAGGTCACAGTTCTAACCTAACCTAACCTACTTTTCAAGCAGTTTCCTTTTCCAGAGGTTCACAGTTCTAACCTAACCTAACCTACTTTCTGATAGCAGTTTCATTTTCCAGGGGGTCACAGTTCTAACCTAACCTAACCCACTTTCTGATAGCAGTTTCATTCTCTAGTCCTTCTAGTACCTATTATAGTAGTTTTCGATTCTGCCAAAGCACATTATGGAAATTGACTTTTCTGGACGCTAATTTGTATGACAAATGATGGTATGGAATGTGGTAATTACGGATTTCGATGATTCTGACAAATGACATTATGGAAACTGACTTTATGGGAAACAAAGTTTCTGGCACTAGATTAATATAGTAAACAATGATTATGGCATAAGATGTTATGAGAAACAATATTATGATTGTTGAATAGGATGGCAAATAAAATTATGGCAAATGAAATTCTGGCAAATGGGGGTATCCCCGTAAAAATGTATTAAGTATAGTGCGGGAAAAAAAGAGAAGAAAGTTAGATAATTAGGGAAATGGATGCTAGCGAGATGTAGTAATAATATAAACTACGACGGCGACCGGTGTGGTCTGGCATATAGTGGATAGTGGCTCTGACAGTTAAGCCGACGGTTCATGGGTTCAAATCCCGGTAAGGACATTTATTTCTGCGACAGGCGGATAACAGTTCCTGAGGCTATATACGTTGTCTGAGTACCCCCACATTAAAACACAAGCCTTCTTGAGCTTAAGTACCTCAATCAAAGATATCCTATAATATTTATTCATTTATATTATAAGTAAATGAATTGATATAATTGATATAACTAGTGCCTACGCCAAATCTAGGGATTAGCTGTCACAACAGACCCCAGGTTCCCATAAGCCGCGGCAAATACTGGGATAACGCAAGGAGGATGATGAATTGATACAATGTAAATAAATTGTTATCAAAGTTTGGAATAGCAAGATCTGCATAAATACGCAATCACGCAGGTCTACGTCTATGTAGTCCTTATCTAGTCGTGAGACCTGAAAGTTTAATAGGGTCGTCCCCGTGGGTGGGTGTCAGATTTAAACATTTCAAAGGGCTACTTTAACTAACAAAGTAACAGTGCTTCGTCTTTGAAGGATTGTATTTGAAGCGCAGTATCTCGTCCTGAATTTACCAGATATGATGGCAGCGTGTAAAAAGTTAAGTCTGTCATAACCCAATATTCCTTGATTGAAAGAAAAATCCGTTTTTCAGGATTTTTCTAAATCCTAGAACCAGGCCCCGTAGCCGAATGGCATTTCTCCGACGCCAAACGAAAGCGATACGCCGCTGGCTCTGTCGCGCCAATATGCAAGCGCGATAGAGATAGATATCTACTAGCGCTTCGTTTCGTGAGCGTTTCGTGAGCGATTGTGCCATTCGGCTAGCCACCCTGTTCCGTTTACTCGTCCGCCGGTGCGGCCGTCCGTTCGTAACCGGATGGACCACTTAGTGGTCACTTTGAGCTCAAACGTTCATTACGTCCGTTTGAGTTGATTCTGCTCTCCGCCACCAAAAAAATTAAGTAGGTACGTACTTTATTTAACCAAACTAATAAATATTTAATTAAGTAATTTTATTGTAAAATATATTCCGCTTAGAAACTATTTTTTGTGTATATACCTAAGAGCAGTTTTGCACTACGTCCGATAGGAATCTGATCCGAATTCGTGGAAAAATGATCCGTCATAGTCGTGCCGTAGAACTATTTCCGTATATTACATAGGGCCTTCCGTGTACAATCGATTGCCAGGCACTGTGAGAAATGCGGCATCCGCCCAAATTTTTAAATATAGGCTAAAGTCGTGGCTCGAAGAAAATAATTTTTATAATTATCAAGATTTTTTCAATTTACCGCTAATATGATATTAAAATATATAAATTAGCTAATTCAATACAAATTGTAACAAATATAAATAATTATCATATTTACTGACTTATAACTGTATGTTACGAATAAAAAATTTCATTTCATTTCATTTCATTTCATTTCATTTCATTTCATTTCATTTCATTTCATTTCATTTCATTTCATTTCATTTCATTTCATTTCATTTCATTTCATTTCATTTCATTTCATTTCATTTCATTTCATTTCATTTCATTTATTTGTATGGTACTTTATGCATCCGAAAAATGTAGAGCATTTCGAACGTAGAGCGAAACCGCTCTAACAATTTTCTAAGCTTGTAAACACAGTCTTTGTCTTGGACAAAATGTAGGACCCTAATATCATGACGCCATTGCAGTAAATGGCAGCTGGCGCCTCATATCAGTTAACCGGAAGTGGACTATAACAGGATGTCATGAAACTTCCCCATTTCCGCTTCCTGGTTCCAATTATCTAATGTTATGTGTGAGAGAATGTATAGTGAGGCTTTTGTCTGTGATAATAGTTATATATTGTTGTAAGGATAATGCTTTCGGAACTGACTTCGCCGTTTAGCATGTACATTTGTACATACTCGTACATAGAAGACACTATTTGGCATCTCACTGTAGTCTGTATCTTTAGATAAACAAAATCTACCCTCAAAACTCTCAAAAGGCTTCTTAAACCAGTTGAGGGTAAATGAAAAGATGACGCGACCAAATAAGGAGGTTTCAAACTCAAACTCAAAAATATCTTTATTCATGTAGGCCTAATTACAAGCTCTTTTTTTTTTTTTTTTTTTTTTTTTTTTTTTTTTTTTTTTTTAACTTAAGAGCTGTGCTCTTGTCGGTGGAGCAATCTCCAACTCGTGCGGTCTTCTGCCAACTCCTTCACCTTCTGATACGACATGACCTGAACCTTTTCTTTAATTTGGGTGAAATAGTTTCTCCTAGGTCTTCCTCTTCCCCTCTTTCCTTCTACTTTTCCTTCTACGATATTTTTGAGAAACAGGTCGTGTCGTAGCAGATGTCCAACCAGTACGCCTCTTCTGTTTTCTATTGTCTTTAATATATTTCTTTTTTCTTTAATCCTATCTAGAACTCTAACGTTTGATATTTTTTCTGTCCAACTAATCCCTTCCATTCTCCGCCAGCACCACATTTCGAAGCTTTCCAATCTCTCTCTGTCTCTTTTCGTCATTGTCCACGTTTCACAGGCGTATAAGGCGATGCTCCAGATATAGGATTTAATAAAAAGTTTTTTTGTGGTAGTACACATTTTCGATTTGAAAATGTGTTTCTTATTGTTGAAGGCTACAAGCTCTTATTTATTATTTATTTATTATTATTCAAATAAGTTACACAGCATAACAGTAAAACCAAGGCACTGTGAAACTAAAAAAATAAAACAATATGTATAGCACATAAATAGTAAAAAACAGATTAAAAACAGACGACAATATTACACAAGCTCACAATACAAATACACAACACATACAACATCCATATATTATACAAGCTCTTATGAATAGTTCATTACATATATGTATATTATGATCTTATATAGAACTGTCGGCTGCCTTGTACTAATCATTATGTTATCTTAGGTAATTTAGGTACAGTATATTATAAAAACCTCTCATTCTAGATCTCGTTCTCCGACAAAAAGGAGAATGTTTCTGCGGAATAAATCAGACGGTGGCCGCACCGTTACAATAAGAAAAATTATGTTTTTCATTATTTTTTTCGTTGTTTCTAATTATTTTTCAAGATTCCCGGGTGGTGAAGTTAAAAAGATCTCGATTTGCTGTTTGCTTTTAATGTCGTGATTCGGCGCAGACGGCGAATAACATATTTAATTTTCTCTTATTATTTTCTGACCACAGTAGGCCTAGCACATGATGGCCGCGGGAGTATGTCGCCGCGAGATAGATGCCACGTCTTCTTCTAACTGTATTAATGACATAAGGACGGGTAGTCTATCTCGCGGCGACATACTCCCGCGGCCATCATGTGCTAGGCCTACTGGTGACTCTTTGTTATTTACATGAAACAAAGGGAAGCCTGTAATGTGCCAAAAAATATATAGGTAAGATTTTTCATTACTTTTCCCGGACCTCCCTAGTCCCCACGTTCACCTGAAATACAAACAGGAATTCTTATAAAAATACTATTTTCTGTCCTCCGGCCGAAAAGCGTCTAATTTCAGATCGCTGCGCTAAACGAAGTCACCGCTTCTTGGCTTCGTCGAACAGAGAAATAGTATACAGATGTAGTGCAAAATGATTTTCCCTCGTATTTTTACGGAAACGTTCGTATTTTTCATGCTATTTCAAACTATGTCAGTAGTTTTTATACTGTGACTGACTGAAATAGCATGACAAGTTCGTACACACCTTGGCTATTAAATAAGAAATGCCCAGATCATATGTTTTTTTACCTCGGTTCCGTCTCTGTCGACAATTAGATACCTATGTATGTCTAGATATTTCTTGTTTTACTAGCATAGGCATGCAATCTACCTACTATAGCATAAGGACTCTTCTCTTATAGAAAGACACATACCTACCTATATTAGTATGATATAATTATTTGAGGTATATTTACATGAACACATTTACATAATTATATAACAAACTAAGACGGTTTAGTCTTAAGTCTAATGAAAATAACCGTGAATCATTCAAAACTCTTATTGGTTTAGTCTTAGTTTCTTAAAAGCTAGCTAATGTCTAAAATAGGCCCTTGAGGCATTGTACCAAGGATACTGGCGACATTTCCTCGCTCTATCGCAATTCTGATACGTTGTGCGAGGAAGTCGCCAGCTCTTCGTTCACCAGTTATCTCAGACGCTTCGCGATTTCTGTGAACAACTTGTTCGCGCTGAGACCTCATGGACCTAGAGTTTCTACGCCAAAAGGTACAAAAAGGTATTTTTTGCCAAGACTCCCTATATTTAGTTTCTTTACCGTGGTCATGCTATATCTTAAAATATATCAAGCCCAATATTCGACTCGTTTTACTTACCCATGACGAAGCGTTTCTGAGATTAACACATTTTTCAAGACGGGCTAGGCAAGATAAGGCCTAACTCTAAGTGGGTAATTTATTTCGTTTCAACACCTCGCAAAATATTTAGCCATTTATAAACTTAATACCTGTTATAATGTTGTTGCTGCTGTCGTAATGATACAATTTAGTATAAAATTGAATACCGTTTTATTTCAGTTTTTTAGCCCATAAATTTTCATCCATTCATTTAGTCTCCCGGATGGATAGCCCTATCATGAGACGCTGGAACAAACTCCATGAGCAAATTAATATAATATAATTTAACATAATTCAATAAAATAATGTAAAATAAATTTAAGTATGTAATGTTATTATTTCCTTTATTTATTTTGCTTCTTAGGTTAAGCTTTTTATAATATGAATATAAAAGTAAAATACAAAAACACATACAAACCAATATAAAAAACATATAAACACATTATAAAAAACCTAACCTAGGGTGCCGCCAGCAGCGGGGCAGGGCCCAAGCTGCCGGTGGTTAGGGCTGCAGAGAGAGGAACCGTCGGACTATCCGCGCCGTGTCCAAGATCACCGCCTTCTGCATCTGGCCCTTGATCCAGCCACCTAGCGAGAGTCTCTTAAGATGTTGGTCGAGACTCTTGGCTATGAGACCGTTCGCTGAAACGACTATCGGAACAATGATCGTTGAATCAACATCCCACATGGCGGTTATCTCGTGAGCCAAGTCTAGGTACTTACTGGACTTGTCCTTCTCGGCTTTTACGAGATTCTCATCATGGGGGATGGTGATGTCAACGAGCACGGCCCGGCGTTGCGGTCGATCTATTATCACAATGTCAGGCTTATTGGCTACAATAGTCCTGTCAGTGATAATAGATCGATCCCAATAGAGCGTGGCACGACCATTTTCAAGAACTGGCGCAGGCAAGTACTTGTAGTACGGTACTTCGCGGTCCACAAGGCCGTATTGAAGAGCAAGTTGCTGGTGAATAATCCTGGCTACGAGATTATGTCTGTGCAGGTACTCGCCGTTAGCAAGATGAGAACAACCGGAAATGATATGCCTGAGTGACTCTCCGGGACGGCGGCATGCCCGACAAATGTCGACCGTACCGTCCTTCAGGATATATTTCCGGTAGTTGTTCGTCATCATAACTTCGTCCGCAATTGCACAGGCAAAACCCTAGGTTTCTCCGAAGAGGTCCCCGAATCGTAACCAGTTCACCGATGCGAGCAGGTCTACATCGGGTCCCGTGAGGGCCTTGTAGAACCGCCCGTGTAGCTGCTTGCTCTCCTATACCGCCTTGCGGTCCGCAGTACTTAGTACCACAGGTTTGCGCCAGTTCTCTTTCGCCAAGGAGAGCGGCGTGAGGTTTCCGTCAACTGCCACCACATCACGATGCATCCCACACTCGTTGTTAAGGAAGTAATTCCTGAGATTGTACACCTCACGGTTGTGGAGATCTTTGGCGTTTAGGAAGCCTCGACCTCCGCACTTCCGTGGGATGTACAATCTCATATAATGTTATTTATTATTGTATTTAAAGTAAAATTCATAATCCTACGGACTAAATTGACAAATGACTGACAGGTAAAATGATACCAGGAACAGCAAAATTAAAATAGTGAAGGGTATACGTCGGTAACAATATATCGACAAGTTGTAAAGTACATACAACAGACAAGTTTAAATCAAGAATAAGTATAGCCTGTCAACCAAATTTTGGCAGTAGCAATGTACATCAAACTAAAGTATGGTATCCCTATGAAACGAACAAAAACCAGCAATGTACGTCGAACAGCCACAGATATTTTTTTTCAAGGGGCTCGCTCCTTCCTTACGAATTAGATAATGTATTAAAAAGGGACGGATATGTGCTAGTTATTTCTCTTTTTGGTAGGGTGGAGATTTCCACAGATAAGATACAAATGACACGCGAATTTCCACCGATTTTCAAAACTAGTGTTGCTAGCCCGCGATTTTTCAAATTTGCCGCCTTTTTCTAGTGACAAGATTTGGTTGACGGTCTATATATGAGTTTCAAATAAGGGGTACACATTTTGGTTTGTTCTATGTATCTTCGAGGTAGTAGATGGATACCATGCATTTTTACCCACTAGTTTTAAAACATAAAAAGGTTTCCGAGCCTGTAGGTAAAAAATAAAATACCATGTCCAGAGATAATAAATTATCTGTCACGCTATGGCAAGTAATATCATAAATATCTATATAATTTTCGAATAATCACAGAAAAAGTTGGTATATTGATTAGCCGATCAAATTGCCAATTTCATTGTCCCGTCTGGGTGCACCATAAAGCCCCATTTAGATGGTACGAGTTTCTCGCCCGTTTTGGTCGAGAAACTCGTATGACATTATCGTATGCGATAATCGCCTGGCGATTATCGTACGAAAACGTTTACACTCGTGCGAGAAATAAAAACTCGTATACGAGTATCGTATGCGATACTCGTCAGGCGATTATCGCCAGGCGAAATAGTTTAGACGGAGAGTTGAATTTTCAGGAGATATTTCCATAACATTTCTCGACTCGTCTAAACCGGTTCTCGTATGACATTTCTTCTCGAACGTGCGATTATCGCACGAATCGGAGCGAACCGATTTTCATGCGAGTTTTGCCTGTCAACTTGCGTGCTTACTTGCTAATTAATTAATTATAAACACATATACTATATGCTTTTTTATAATATTGTATACAATTTACGTTGGATTTATTTGAATTTAAGTTTTAGTGTTTAATTTATATTGTAATTTAATTTATTTTTGTTATTATTGTGACTAATATAGAGTAGGGATAGTTTTTTAAGATTACTAACAAATCTATGGGATTACGCCTGAAATATTTTTTTTTCATTTCATTTCAGCTTTCATCATCTCTCAAATATTGTTCGTATAGCCTAGTGGGTGCTGCCATTGCGTACATCCTATAACACGGGCAGTATCCCATTGCATTTAATTATAATGTCGAAAGGGCCTCAGCGTGTTGACTTTGGCTCCACGCACGTCTACCAAAGGTTTTCGCGTTGGGAAATACAATTTTGAACATTTATAAAATAATGATCACGAACTGCACAGACATGTAAATTATCACGTTGACGTTATCTTTTTGACCTCTTTAAAAATGCAATTCAATTTGCGCAGCTTTAATTCATAATAAAGTTTGCTAATCTTATGTCAAAGTTTTAGTGTAATTAACTTTGAATATACCATGAAGGGGGTTTGTGACCTACTGACCCTTGTTAATTTGACAATTAAAATATTATCTATTGCAGATTGCCTGGCCATAGTCAACATGTTCGTACGGTACGCCTATGTCTCGGTCAATTAAAAACCTTTTGGTGCTTTGTCTTATGCTTCGTGTGAAGTACATGATAAACAGTCTGCCTTATTGAGGTAGGAAAACGATATAAAACACTGTGACATATTTTGAGACACGAAATACTGTAAGAGACAACTTATGACGATAGTTACGCATATATTGTGACGCATCTTTGGCACATTACCCTACAAATATTTTTTCACCACACTAACTGGTAAAGGCTCTCTTTGCTATTCGAAAACAGATAAAGATCAAGCGAAATAAAATAAATGTCTGAATCTGCTAGCAAAATAGCATTTTATCCACAAGAGTGCAAAGTAATTTCATACAAATTTTAACTTGATGTCTTAATCTGGCTGGAGACTTTACTTATAAATGACGATTTTGAATTATAAATATTGAATAAATTGATGGATTGGATTTAGTTTGATGTTATATAGTCAGTATTTTGCTTGTGTTGTTGCGGTGAAAAATTTTGTGTTTCACTCAGTGCCAAACTTTGTTTAACCTTCGTGCCTTGAAACCATCGCAACGCTCAAGATTTCGCTTTTTGAATTCAATATCGGAATATTTCGCTTGCTCGTTAACCAACAACTTTGGCCCCTTGTAAAACAAATGACTATAGAATGAGACAAACAGAACCTGCGACTTCTTTCTCGCAGCACCTAGTTATTAAGTACAGCTACATTCACCGGCAAATAATATTTAAGCGGTCCAAAATAAACAAAACGAGCTAATTCAGCAGCGCTACGCTCGTAAAGTCCCCATGTACGCAGATGAGGTTTTTCATTGCAACCCCCGCGGGCCGTGGCCGTTATGTGACACGCCGCGTTGATGAAAACGTGTACTACACCTAGTACGGGCGGGCAATGAGATGAGCCAATTTGTAAGGACAATCTTGTCGAAAACAAGGTTTCGCTAACGTTTCCTTTATCATAAACTGAAATAGATACCATACACTAAAGAAAAAGCGATCAAGCCCGGACCCGGATCTTCATCAGCTATCGCGGTTGACGTGCTAAACCGTATCCTTTATCTCTATCATATTATCGACACGTAGTTGTGACTGATACGAAAAACATTGTTTTCCAATTTTTAAATATGTCTCACGAAATTTTAACTTCAAAATCATGTTAGATATAAAGGTTAGGTGGCAGAGTTTTGAATAAATACAGATGTAGTGCGAAAAGGTTCAAAAGAAGAAAGTTCAAACATATTTATGTTTGAACTTCGCAAGAATATAACATAACATACAACATACAATCACGCCTGTAAGGTAATGTAAATGTAAGGTACTAAAGCTTCAGGGCCACTCTTGGCAAATAAGGGGTTAAAAGAAAACGAAACTGTGGCATTGCAGTGACAGGTTGCCAGCCTCTCGCCTACACCACAATTTACATATCCCATAGTCGCCTTCTACGACACCCACGGGAAGAAAGGTGGTGGTGAAATTCTTAACCCGTCACCACACAGGCAAGAATATAAATTAAGTATATTGACACTATCCCTTTGACCTCTTTAAAAATGTAATCTAATTTGCGCAACTTAATTAATTCATAATTAGGTTTGCTGAACTTAAGTCAAAGTTATAGCTTTCTTCGTATTTTTTACGGAGTACGAACGTGGCATGCTATTTCAGTCAGTCTCTGTACAACACGAACTGACACTGTCTGAACTAGCATGAAAAATACGAACGTTTCCGGAATAATTTTTAAGAAAAAAAAACCGTCGCCTTTCGGGTTCTGGTGAAAGTTACTTGCGAATGTTGGATTATGTAGAAATGTGTAGGTATTTTTTAAAACTGCTTTTAATGCTTTAATTATTAGATGGCAACATAAATGAATATACGTATAACGTTAAGGTTTGAGGAGTTTCCTCAATTCCTCATGAATCCGATATTATATTATAAGAAATCGAAGCTTGACAAACTTTGACTTGAAAACTCAATATGCTTAACAAACATAACTAAATAAATAAATGTCACTGTTCTGAACTTAAATGCATGCTTTTCTTGCAAAAATACCAAAGTCACTTATGAGTGTGCCGTTCAGATTTGAGGAGTACGGTTCTGACTATCATCAGCAGTTCCACTGCACCAAATGTCACTGTTCTGGACGCAAGTGCATGCTGTTCTTATAAAAATACTAAAGTCACTATAAGCGTGCCGTTCAGATTTGAGGAGTTCGGTTCTGACCATCAGCAGTTCCACTGTACCAAATGTCACTGTTCTAGACGTAAGCGCATGCTGTTCTTATAAAAATGGCAAAGTCACTATAAGCGTGCCGTTCAGATTTGAGGAGTTCGGTTCTGACCATCATCAGCAATTCCGCTGCACCAAATGTCACTGTTCTGGATGAAAGTGCATGCTGTTCTTATAAAAATACCAAAGTCACTATAAGCGTGCCGTTCAGATTTGAAGAGTTCTATTCTGGCCATCATCATTAGTTCCACTGCACCAAATGTCACTGTTCCGTACCTAAATGCATGCTGTTCCTTTAAAAACACAAAAATCACTATATGTATGCCTTTCAGATTCGAGGAGTTCCCTCGATTTCTCCAGGATCCCATCATCAGAACTGGGTTCTGAGAAAAATGGGACCAATCTGTATGCATATTCATTCAATTAAAAAAAAAAATTTCAAAATCGGTCCAGTAACGACGGAGATATCGAGGAACAAACATTAAAAAAAAAAAAAAAAAAAAAACCCAGACGACTTGATAACCGTCCTTCTTGAGATATGAGGCGACGGTTAAAAATACGAAGGAAAACCTTTTCGCACTACAACTGTACGTTACTCGATAGAGAAAAAACTTTTTATTACTCACGAAAACATTGAATGTTTGCGTCGTGATAACTAACAATGCGAGCAACTGGGAGTACTGAGAATGCCGAAAAGCTGCACTGAAATACAATCAGGGGCGGCTCACTCCGCGATTCTATCGCCGCGCTACAAGTACATGCTGGCGGCCGCGAGTTCGCGGCCTAATCAGGGGTGGCGCGCGTTCTCACGGAACGCACGTTCGCACTTTCTATTGTTACATTACGCCGCGAGTTTTTTTAAGGTTCATATGCGATGTCCACGTGTGGAATGGCTAATAATGCTTAGTTAAATAGACGTCATAAATAAAATAGGACAATCTTACACAGATCTTATTGATTAAGTCCCACGGAAAAGTTCAATAAGGCCTGTGATGCTGAAGGCTTAAACAAAAATACATAAATACTGTATATATACCTAGAAAGTATCCGAGACTTAAATATATAGTATAACATTTTATCTGAGAATTAATTCGTTTTAATATCATAGGCAACCCTATCATCCGACGCTGCGCACGTGCGGCTCGTTTCTTTGTTAGAATTTTGTAGGCATTTAAAAAGGCGGCATTTTGTGAACATCAAAGGAGTGAGCCTTCTGTACTTGTACTATTATATATTCTGTGATACAATGTGAAATGTTCGCTGAGTTGAACATAACTTATTCTTTTGTACGATTTTATGCTAACTAATTCGGCATCAAAGTAAGAATTTAATAGTGTCGAAATATCGGGAGCACATCGAAGAAAATTTAAATAAAGTAGTAGTTTTTTTTAGATGACGACAAAGTTTATTCACAATTTACATATACTATATCACTTATATCGTTATCACTTTTTATCCGGTTAAATGGGCACTCATATTTACTTGTAAAAGGCATTCGAATATAATCAATCATTATTATAAGTTACAATAAGATCATATAGCAAACTAACAATACATATTCAACTGTTTTTATGTGTGTTTGACAAACATATATTATGTAGATTTGTAAACTAGTCTACTAACAGAAGTATTACCAGAAAAAGTTGCATAAGGAAACGTTTCAGCCATGTATATCCAGTGGATGTACCTGCTGATTTATGTGCAATGTAGCGTTGCTACAAAACTTGCGCGGACACAGCGTAGATAATGAAGAAGGTTCATGCCACGTTCATGCACTATCACGCAATGTCTTGCGACGAGACAAAGGACCAACATACTTAATGTTAGTTCAACTATAGACGATCGCCTTTTGACGTTTTAGTACCTGGGCATTTTCAGAATTTGGGACACCCCAATTAGCGTAACTTGTTAACAAAAATTAACACACTTTCAGTTTTGTGACGACAGTTAAGCATAAAATCTGTCCTAAATTCTGAAAATGCTCACGGCTTATGAGATGGAAGAGGGGAGGTGGCGTGGTTATTGACTGTTTGTTGTGTTTTAAGGCAAAGTTGAAATTGTTGAATTATCAGAATGAATCATTAAAAATATTTACTTAGTTGCAATTGTTTTTGCAACGTAACTTTTTTATGAAATATTTTTTTATTCCCTTTAAACACATACATTCAAACGCGACATTAAGCGTATTCACTGAAATTTTTGCTAGAACCTTATGGACTAATTATTCGGAATGATGAATAATGACAATCAAGAGCAAAAGAATATCTTCATACTCCCTCACCCGCTTAGCTTCGGTTGCTAGCTATGTCAGATGTCATGCCGTAGACATTCAGAGTGTATCGACGATGGATTGTGGCAGTGTATTATTTTACGCAATATACTCTGTGGCGCAAGATATATCACACGACAAATGTAAATAAGCTGAGTTTCACTTGTGTTTACTTTAGTTTAAATTAACGGTAATGTCAAGGTTGCTTTACTTTTTGTATCTCATTAATTTTGCACGTGCAAATGGTGCTCGTGTTTTCGTCGCTTTTTCTTTATTTTTTCCATACCGAAGGAAGCAGAAGGTTTCAGTTTTACGATAACTATGACAAGTAAAAAAATGTAGCATGTACAGTAACGTTAGTAACCTTGTGCATAGACGTACAACAAATAATATTAATATGTATTAGTGTCGGAGGCCAAGTCTGATTTTGAACCAACAGAGTAAGTACAACTTAGTAGGTAATCCTTTTTGGTGTCAGTAAAGGTTAACAATAAAACGACGTTACTCCGATCACTAAAGTGATTATCATTCACTGTTAACGTTAACCCGTCAGCCTTCCAATGCTTCAATCGGTTTCACCTCTCTATTACCCACCCTAACCTAAAAGGTCATATCTTCCACAAACTTTCATGAACATACGACGTTTCGGATTGGAACAAGAACAAAGCTTCCTCAGTTCCAAAAAGCCCTAGCTCCCTACAAGTATCATAGATATATGACGTTTTGTATTGAAATATATATGTGGCAGTCCCATGCGATATCGCATTGCCTGTTTGTGTCAGTTTCGTAGTAATTGTTCGTGGTCGCAACCCTCGGGGCAAATAATTGGTTTAAGCTCGTAAAGTGTGAAAAAAACAGTTTCGTTAATAGTTATGGAATTTTGTGGAACGTTGTGACATGACTGTTATTATTGTAACGAGTATCAACCACAAATGAAATCATGCAATATATTAGAGTCGTAAGTCGCAACGTACATAGACTGGAGTGAGCGACTGATCAATAGAGTTAAACACTCCAATACCTGGATAACTGTAATTACTTAATCTACTTAAATAGGTATGTAAGTTTTTTCATGATGTCAAAATACGCATGAATAGCAAACTATTATTTTCTGGTGCTCAGCGAAAAAAGTTAAAAGTTGTGTGTATTTAATCATAGCGCTGAGGATGAGCAGAAACAAAAACAAGTGACTTCAGAGATCAAAGCTATCATAACGAGCTGCTCGTATTGCCACTGAGATCGTGAGCGAGGGTTGGAAATTTTATGTGGACCAGCGTAACTTAAACTCTAGTTTGTCGTCTTAAGTATCACGAGTTTGATATTGACAAATAGACACACTAGCGTGCGCGTAACTTATAGAATAGAATAGAATATTTTTTATTTAACATCAGTTTGGACAAATATAACAGAGATAAATACAACACAATCTAGATGTTAAATTGGGAGCCCACTCAGCATATTGCCACGGCATGCCGAAGCGCTGATTATAGACGGCCAACCAAATCTTGGCAGTAGAAAAGGTGGCAAATTTGAAAAATGTAGTGCTCACCGTCTTCATTTATAAAATGCGTACCTTTCTAATACTTGACTTGGCGGAATCATCGACGAGCCATTAGAAATGTATACGGGCGAAGGTGGGCACCTTAGAATTTCGCACCATTTGTTAGTGCCAAGATTTGTTTGACCGTCTATAGGAAGGTAGAAGGTACTTTTTGGTCGATAATTTAGATTTATTATGGGACCAATGCTGAAATATACAATAGTACATTACGATACATTAAATAATTTGAAATTAGAAAAAAGTTCCGGAAAAAGTGTTAGCCAACGTGGGGGAGGGCAGCACCATCGTCGAAACCAAGCCATCTGGCAGCGGGCTTGAAGCGGTGGCGAGTGCCTCGAATGCACATACTTGTAGCGCGTATTACTGCGACATTAATTCTCGCTCGAAGCCAGCCTAGGAGCGATTCCAGCGTCCAGATATGGTTTCTGCCATATGTTTAATGAAGGAAGACATTTGCGGAGCAAAGACACCGTCGACCGATGTTACGAGTGGGGTGAAAGTTGCATGTCGTAATTTACAGGCATATTATATTTTCTATGTTTTTCATCTTCGGCTGATTTAAGGATGGAAGATACGGGTCTTGAGATATAAGAAGGAGCGTCGGTGTCAACAACACGGATGTCAAATAACGCCTCCCTCTGAGCATCCCATACCCCACGGCAAGAAAGGTCTGCACGTATGCCGCAGTCGTTTTCAGCTATTATTGGTTCTTTTGTTACATTGCCCCAAGCGTAATGGCAGAGTTCGCAGAATAGATCCCTTATCTCGTTATGACGCCGTGTGATAAGGCCGCCGGTTTTACAACAGAGTGCATGATCGATGTTGAAATGGTTGTTACCACAACCGTCGCACGTCTGTGGCATAGCGTTTGGTGATCTATGGTAACGTATTGAAAGTGCATCTCTGAACTCCAATGGGGATAGGTCGAAATGATCCTTCTTTGTGGGTATAACTGAAAGCCAATTTGAGGATTTTGTTTTCATTTTAGAAGCAATGGATCTTCCGATTGCTCTTTTCTTAGTGGTACTAAAGTTATTTAATGTACTTTCTAGAGGTTTATCATCAAGGGCTTTTTTTTCTCTGCGGCCCTCTTTGCGAGCATCATTTAGGGCAGTAACGTGGTCAGATAAAACAATCTGTTGTTTGTCTATTAAGGCGGCTGTGAGAACCTTACATCCTTTGTTGGAAATTTCATAATTTTTGGTCTTTTTGGTCTCACTCGTCCTAATAGTCTTCCTGGTCTTTAGCACATTAGTGCAAGCGTGATGTATCAGATCAGATGTACCCATTTTGCCGCATACGGCTTTCAGAATAAGTTAACGCAAAAGCAAATTCACTACGTGTGAAATATTTATCAGTATGAGCATGAGTTTCAAGAAGCAAGCAAGTAAGAAAACGCTAGATTTTTGAATTTTCCCATTCACAATTCCGATGCATCTCGCTCGTACTGCATACTATATGTATATGTGAGTCTATATCGCAAGGAACCTTGGAGCGGTTGGCGCTTACGCCATTATTAGCGGCGCCCTAATACTAATACGGCACTACGCGACGTAAACGCCAACAACCATGAAGTCCCTTTCCATGTGAATTGTCCCATATTATTCATGCGAGTGAGATGAAAATGTAAACCGCACGTAGTCAATGGCAAACATCGCCGAGGTAAGTTTGCGTACGCTTCATAGTCGAGAAAGTTTAGAATGCGCGGTTCATAATAACAAATGCAAGCTAGTGCACGAAAATAACCTGCATTTTTGGCCCAAAAGAGCTAAATAGGTTAACGGGTACGTGGAAAGGGGTTAATTCGAACTTACCGGGGAAATTCATAATTTAAAAAAAATAACGAAATTATAAATTAAGGAACTCGAAACTTTGAATATGCAGCTCACACTATTAATCTTCATTTTGCATGTTTTTGAGTTGTATGGATTTTGAGAGTCACGTCGACCACGCAGTAATCTAGTGTGACAGTGACAGACCTGTAATCTTAAAGATCGTCACTGACTTCCGTTGACTTCAAGATGTTTTTAGAAGATTTTTTGCGCTCCAAGGTCTTGTACCTCAAAGGGTTGTATGACAGAATGCAAGCTGTGTACCTACTAAAAAAATCTGCATTGCTGACCTCGTAAAAGCGCTAAATGGGTTAATTTGACCGTAACGAGGGTTTTGTTCCAGACAGCATAAACCTGTTTGATTTATATTGTGCCCGGACAGCTGAGAACATGATCAATGGCTATTGGTTTATTTTCTACCAATATTACTAGGAAATGGAAAAGAAACCTAGTGGTAGGTACTGGGTAAATATCAGGGAAAATAAATACTGGAAACACGTAGATGTCGATTGTAATAATACCTACGTTTTCTGAAGGAAATAAACGATGTTTGCCTTTTATTAACGTGGATTTGATTGCGTTTTATTTCGATATATTACCCCGACGCGACGCATAAATGACGAGGTGTTATAAGTTTGTCAGTCTGTCAGTGTGTGTGTCTGTTTGTGGCATATAAGATTTCGAACGTATGAACATTCAGATTTTTTTGTTTGAAAACTGAATTAGTCGCGAGTGTTCTTAGCCATTTTTGATGAAAATTAGACCACTATATCGGGGTTTTTTCAATTTTTTTTTACAAATATGAATAACTGGATAAATTGCCTACTTACATACATACATTTTACTTCAAATCAAGCAATTTGTAAATAAATTAATAGTTTAAAAAACACTATAAAACACGCTTTTATAAATGCACGTAAAAGCCAAAAATAAATTATGGATCGTTCAAGTTGTCTCTATTTGTGAGCTGAAGTTTAAAAACTATGTGCTTTTAATTATAATATTTGATTGTAAAAGCGTGGGGCGCTGGAACAGGAAAGACTTTTTGTATAACTTGCTGATAAATCAAATTATGCTATGCTACGGGAAGGAGGTTACACAGATTGACACGCTAACTGGAGTTGCAGCTTGACTAGTAGGTTCTACATTAAACAGTCAAATCAATTAAAAGTCAGTGTTCAAAGTAGGTACCAGTTTGTCGAACTCAGACAAAATATGCGCTAGTAGCGAGGAGAGTCGACAGTCACCGACACTTAGAACGCCGCTTTTTTCCGGTAATCAAAGTCAAAAGGGGAAAGTGTCTACAGTGACAGGATGCAGAGTTCTTGTTCGTGGACGAGATATCTTTGGTTCTTTTTGGTAACCCTTAGGCGGCATATGTAAACGTTATGTTCTTATGCAACTTCATTCGCCAGGAAGTTCGGATTAGTATTTGTTTACAAGAAAGTCTTTCCTGTTCCAGCGCCCCACGCTTTTACAATCAAATATTATAATTAAAAGCACATAGTTTTTAAACTTCAGCTCACAAATAGAGACAACTTGAACGATCCATAATTTATTTTTGGCTTTTACGTGCATTTATAAAAGCGTGTTTTATAGTGTTTTTTAAACTATTAATTTATTTTATACTTTTTACTCATTAATAATGAAATACTTTTAACATTTATACATAAATTTATTTCAAGTAGGCGGATTTTACATGCCATTTGTGGCTTAACGTGTACTTATTGCTAATTGCTACTTAATAATAACCAGCGCCTACCTTCTTATTACGGTATTATCATAAAAATGTTTATACCTAGTAAGTTATCCGTAAAAGATAGACCCCCTTTATTTGCTCTTAAGGGTCACAGGAAAACCATTACCCAACTTATTTTAAATACAACGTTGATCTTTCTTTTATGCGGGGGGCATCGCCCCCCGAGCCCCCCTTTGTTTGCTCTGAAAGGTCACAAGAAAACGCTAACCCAACTTATTTTAAATACTACGTTAATCTTTCTTTTATGCGGGGGGCTTCGCCCCCCGAGCCCCCCTTTTCTTTACTCTTAAGGATCACAAGAAAACCTTTTTTTTTTTCGTGGGGAATGCGTTTACGCATACCGCCGGGTCTGAGGTGGTGGGCGACCCAGTCGGTTATGTGGGGCTCGAGGCTGTAAAGAGTCCCCCCTACCCACTAAACCCCACGGTGTCCTCTCACCGCTTTGTGTCTGGGGTCCCGGGAAGCTGTAAAGTGCATCCGCGGCCCCGCAGCGGCCATCCTGGATCAGAATCCCTCGCTGGTCGGGCCATGAGCCGACCGGTCCTCACTGTGGGAGCGCTTCCTGGACACAAGGGTCGCACTCTCCAACTCGAGAGCCAGCGTATTGGGCGGGGGCGCTCTCATGCATCCCTCGCCCGCTGGCTGTCTTTAGGGTGGCATCACAAGAAAACCTTAACCCAACTTATTTTAAATACAACGTTGATCATTCTTTTATGCGGGGGGCTTCGCCCCCCGAGCCCCTCTTTGTTTGCTCTGAAAGGTCACAAGAAAACGCTATCCCAACTTATTTTAAATACTACGTTAATCTTTCTTTTATGCGGGGGGCTTCGCCTCCCGAGCCCCCCTTTGTTTGCTCTTAAAGGTCACAAGAAAACGCTAACCATGCAGACTTATCTTAAATACTACGTTGATCTTTCTTTCATGCGGGGGGCTTCGCCCCACGAGCCCCCCTTTGTTTGCTCTTAAAGGTCACAAGAAAACGCTAAACCAATTTATTCTAAATACTACGTTGATCTTTCTTTCATGCGGGGGGCTTCGCCCCCCGAGCCCCCCTTTGTTTGCTCTTAAAGGTCACAAGAAAACGCTAACCCAACTTATTTTAAATACAACGTTGATATTTCGCCCCCCGAGCCCCCCTTTGTTTGCTCTTAAAGGTCAGAAGAAAACGCTAAACCAATTTATTCTAAATACTACGTTGATCTTTCTTTCATGCGGGGGGCTTCGCCCCCCGAGCCCCCCTTTGTTTGCTCTTAAAGATCACAAGAAAACGCTAACCCAACTTATTTTAAATACAACGTTGATCCTTCTTTTATGCGGGGGGCTTCGCCCCCCGAGCCCCTCTTTGTTTGCTCTGAAAGGTCACAAGAAAACGCTAACCAGACTTATCTTAAATACTACGTTGATCTTTCTTTTATGCGGGGGGCTTCGCCTTCCGAGCCCCCTTTGCTTGCTCTTAAAGGTCACAAGAAAACGCTAACCCAACTTATTCTAAATACTTCGTTGATCTTTCTTTCATGCGAGGGGCTTCGCCCCCCGAGGCCCCCTTTTCTTTACTCTTAAGGATCACAAGAAAACCTTAACCCAACTTATTTTAAATACAACGTTGATCTTTCTTTTATGCGGGGGGCCTCGCCCCTCGAGCCCCCCTTTGTTGGCTCTGAAAGGTCACAAGAAAACGCTATCCCAACTTATTTTAAATACTACGTTAATCTTTCTTTTATGCGGGGGCTTCGCCCCCGAGCCCCCTTTTTGTTTGCTCTTAAAGGTCACAAGAAAACGCTAACCCAACTTATCTTAAATACTACGTTGATCTTTCCTTCATGCGGGGGCTTCGCCCCCGAGCCCCCTTTGTTTGCTCTTAAAGGTCACAAGAAAACGCTAACCCAACTTATCTTAAATACAACGTTGATCTTTCTTTTATGCGGGGGGCTTCGCCTTCCGAGCCCCCTTTGCTTGCTCTTAAAGGTCACAAGAAAACGCTAACCCAACTTATTCTAAATACTTCGTTGATCTTTCTTTCATGCGAGGGGCTTCGCCCCCCGAGGCCCCCTTTTCTTTACTCTTAAGGATCACAAGAAAACATTAACCCAACTTATTTTAAATACAACGTTGATCTTTCTTTTATGCGGGGGGCCTCGCCCCCCGAGCCCCCCTTTGTTTGCTCTGAAAGGTCACAAGAAAACGCTATCCCAACTTATTTTAAATACTACGTTAATCTTTCTTTTATGCGGGGGCTTCGCCCCGAGCCCCCTTTGTTTGCTCTTAAAGGTCACAAGAAAACGCTAACCCAACTTATTCTAAATGCTACGTTTCTTTCATGCGGCGCTTCGCCCCCGAGCCCCCTTTTCTTTGCTCTTAAGGATCACAAGAAAACCTTAACCCAACTTATTTTAAATACAACGTTTATCTTTCTTTTATGCGGGGGCTTCGCCCCCGAGCCCCCTTTGTTTGCTCTGAAAGGTCACAAGAAAACGCTATCCCAACTTATTTTAAATACTACGTTAATCTTTCTTTTATGCAGGGGCTTCGCCCCCGAGCCCCCTTTGTTTGCTCTTAAAAGTCACAAGAAAACGCTAACCCAACTTATCTTAAATACTACGTTGATCTTTTTATTCATGCGGGGGGCTTCGCCCCCCGAGCCCCCCTTTGTTTGCTCTTAAAGATCACAAGAAAACCTTAACCCAACTTATTTTAAATACAACGTTGATCTTTCTTTTATGCGGGGGCGTCGCCCCCCGAGCCCCCCTTTGTTTGCTCTTAAAGGTCACAAGAAAACGCTAACCCAACTTATTTTAAATACAACGTTGATATTTCGCCCCCCGAGCCCCCCTTTGTTTGCTCTTAAAGGTCAGAAGAAAACGCTAAACCAATTTATTCTAAATACAACGTTGATCCTTCTTTTATGCGGGGGGCTTCGCCCCCCGAGCCCCTCTTTGTTTGCTCTGAAAGGTCACAAGAAAACGCTTACCCAACTTATTTTAAATACTACGTTAATCTTTCTTTTGTGCGGGGGCTTCGCCCCCCGAGCCCCCCTTTGTTTGCTCTTAAAGGTCACAAGAAAACGCTAACCCAACTTATCTTAAATACTACGTTGATCTTTCTTTTATGCGGGGGGCTTCGCCTTCCGAGCCCCCTTTGCTTGCTCTTAAAGGTCACAAGAAAACGCTAACCCAACTTATTCTAAATACTTCGTTGATCTTTCTTTCATGCGAGGGGCTTCGCCCCCCGAGGCCCCCTTTTCTTTACTCTTAAGGATCACAAGAAAACCTTAACCCAACTTATTTTAAATACAACGTTGATCTTTCTTTTATGCGGGGGGCCTCGCCCCCCGAGCTCCCCTTTGTTTGCTCTGAAAGGTCACAAGAAAACGCTATCCCAACTTATTTTAAATACTACGTTAATCTTTCTTTTATGCGGGGGGCTTCGCCCCGAGCCCCCTTTGTTTGTTCTTAAAGGTCACAAGAAAACGCTAACCCAACTTATCTTAAATACTACGTTGATCTTTCTTTCATGCGGGGGCTTCGCCCCCCGAGCCCCCCTTTGTTTGCTCTTAAAGTTCACAAGAAAACGCTAACCCAACTTATCTTAAATACAACGTTGATCTTTCTTTTATGCGGGGGGCTTCGCCTTCCGAGCCCCCTTTGCTTGCTCTTAAAGGTCACAAGAAAACGCTAACCCAACTTATTCTAAATACTTCGTTGATCTTTCTTTCATGCGAGGGGCTTCGCCCCCCGAGGCCCCCTTTTCTTTACTCTTAAGGATCACAAGAAAACCTTAACCCAACTTATTTTAAATACAACGTTGATCTTTCTTTTATGCGGGGGGCTTTGCCCCCCGAGCCCCTCTTTGTTTGCTCTGAAAGGTCACAAGAAAACGCTATCCCAACTTATTTTAAATACTACGTTAATCTTTCTTTTATGCGGGGGGCTTCGCCCCCCGAGCCCCCCTTTGTTTGCTCTTAAAGGTCACAAGAAAACGCTAACCAGACTTATCTTAAATACTACGTTGATCTTTCTTTCATGCGGGGGGCTTCGCCCCACGAGCCCCCCTTTGTTTGCCTCTTAAAGGTCACAAGAAAACGCTAAACCAATTTATTCTAAATACTACGTTGATCTTTCTTTCATGCGGGGGGCTTCGCCCCCCGAGCCCCCCTTTGTTTGCTCTTAAAGGTCACAAGAAAACGCTAACCCAACTTATTTTAAATACAACGTTGATCTTTCTTTTATGCGGGGGGCTTCGCCCACCGAGCCCCCCTTTGTTTGCTCTGAAAGGTCACAAGAAAACGCTTACCCAACTTATTTTAAATACTACGTTAATCTTTCTTTTGTGCGGGGGCTTCGCCCCCGAGCCCCCTTTGTTTACTCTTAAAGGTCACAAGAAAACGCTAATCCAACTTATCTTAAATACTACGTTGATCTTTCTTTTATGCGGGGGCTTCGCCCCGAGCCCCCTTTGTTTGCTCTTAAAGGTCACAAGAAAACGCTAACCCAACTTATTCTAAATACTACGTTGATCTTTCTTTCATGCGGGGGGCTTCACCCCCCGAGGCCCCCTTTTCTTTACTCTTAAGGATCACAAGAAAACCTTAACCCAACTTATTTTAAATACAACGTTGATCTTTCTTTTATGCGGGGGGCTTAGCCCCCCGAGCCCCCCTTGTTTGCTCTTAAAGGTCACAAGAAAACGCTAACCCAACTTATCTTAAATACAACGTTGATCTTTCTTTTATGCGGGGGGCTTCGCCCCCCGAGCCCCCGAGCCCCACTTTGCTTGCTCTTAAAGGTCACAAGAAAACGCTAACCCAACTTATCTTAAATACTACGTTGATCTTACTTTCATGCGGGGGGCTTCGCCTCCCGAGCCCCTTTTTGTTTGCTCTGAAAGGTCACAAGAAAACGCTAACCCAACTTATTTTAAATACTACGTTAATCTTTCTTTTATGCGGGGGGCCTCGCCCCCCGAGCCCCCCTTTGTTTGCTCTGAAAGGTCAAAAGAAAACGCTATCCCAACTTATTTTAAATACTAAGTTAATCTTTCTTTTATGCGGGGGGCTTCGCCCCCGAGCCCCCTTTGTTTGCTCTTAAAGGTCACAAGAAAACGCTAACCCAACTTATCTTAAATACTACGTTGATCTTTCTTTCATGCGGGGGCTTCGCCCCCGAGCCCCCTTTGTTTGCTCTTAAAGGTCACAAGAAAACCTTAACCCAACTTATTTTAAATACAACGTTGATCTTTCTTTTATGCGGGGGGCTTCGCCGCCCGAGCCCCCCTTTGTTTGCTCTGAACTGTCACAAGAAAATCCTAACCCAACTTATTTTAAATACTACGTTAATCTTTCTTTTATGCGGGGGGCATCGCCCCCCGAGCCCCCTTTGTTTGCTCTTAAAGGTCACAAGAAAACGCTAACCCAACTGATCTTAAATACTACGTTGATCTTTCTTTCATGCGGGGGCTTCGCCCCCGAACCCCCTTTGTTTGCTCTTAAAGGTCACAAGAAAACGCTAACCCAACTGATCTTAAATACTACGTTGATCTTTTTTTCATGCGGGGGCTTCGCCCCCCGAGCCCCCCTTTGTTTGCTCTTAAAGGTCACAAGAAAACGCTAACCCAACTTATTCTAAATGCTACGTTTCTTTCATGCGGCGCTTCGCCCCCCGAGCCCCCCTTTTCTTTGCTCTTAAGGATCACAAGAAAACCTTAACCCAACTTATTTTAAATACAACGTTTATCTTTCTTTTATGCGGGGGCTTCGCCCCCCGAGCCCCCCTTTGTTTGCTCTGAAAGGTCACAAGAAAACGCTATCCCAACTTATTTTAAATACTACGTTAATCTTTCTTTTATGCAGGTGGGCTTCGCCCTCCGAGCCCCCCTTTGTTTGCTCTTAAAAGTCACAAGAAAACGCTAACCCAACTTATCTTAAATACTACGTTGATCTTTTTATTCATGCGGGGGCTTCGCCCCCCGAGCCCCCCTTTGTTTGCTCTTAAAGGTCACAAGAAAACCTTAACCCAACTTATTTTAAATACAACGTTGATCTTTCTTTTATGCGGGGGCTTCGCCCCCCGAGCCCCCCTTTGTTTGCTTTTAAAGGTCACAAGAAAACGCTAACCCAACTGATCTTAAATACTACGTTGATCTTTCTTTCATGCGGGGGCTTCGCCCCCCGAGCCCCCCTTTGTTTGCTCTTAAAGGTCACAAGAAAACGCTAACCCAACTTATTCTAAATGCTACGTTTCTTTCAAGCCCCCCTTTGTTTGCTCTTAAAGGTCACAAGAAAACGCTAACCCAACTTATTCTAAATGCTACGTTTCTTTCATGCGGCGCTTCGCCCCCCGAGCCCCCCTTTTCTTTGCTCTTAAGGATCACAAGAAAACCTTAACCCAACTTATTTTAAATACAACGTTTATCTTTCTTTTATGCGGGGGGCTTCGCCCCCCGAGCTCCCCTTTGTTTGCTCTGAAAGGTCACAAGAAAACGCTATCCCAACTTATTTTAAATACTACGTTAATCTTTCTTTTATGCGGGGGGCTTCGCCCCCCGAGCCCCCCTTTGTTTGCTCTTAAAGGTCACAAGAAAACGCTAACCCAACTTATCTTAAATACTACGTTGATCCTTCTTTCATGCGGGGGCTTCGCCCCCCGAGCCCCCCTTTGTTTGCTCTTAAAGGTCACAAGAAAACCTTAACCCAACTTATTTTAAATACAACGTTGGTCTTTCTTTTATGCGGGGGGCTTCGCCCCCCGAGCCCCCCTTTGTTAATTTGCTCTTAAAGGTCACAAGAAAACGCTTACCCAACTGATCTTAAATACTACGTTGATCTTTCTTTCATGCGGGGGGCTTCGCCCCCCGAGCCCCCCTTTTCTTTGCTCTTAAGGATCACAAGAAAACCTTAAGCCAACTTATTTTAAATACAACGTTTATCTTTCTTTTATGCGGGTTCGCCCCCCGAGCCCCCCTTTGTTTGCTCTGAAAGGTCACAAAAAAACGCTAACCCAACTTTTTTTAAATACTACGTTGATCTTTCTTTCATGCTTCCCCCCTCGAGACCCCCCCTTTTTTCTGTTCTTATCTTCCGGCACCATCATCAGGCCTTGAAACCTAATCGTAGTCATAGTTCATTACAAGACTTTTCTAAGAAGCCCAAAAACAGCTATGATACGATGTTCCATCATGTAGTTCCAGTTCATATCTTCCGGCTCCATCATCAGACCTTGAAACCTAATCGTAGTCAAAGTTCATTACAAGACTTTTCTAAGAAGCCCAAAAACAGCTATGATACGATGTTCCATCATGTAGTTCCAGTTCATATCTTCCGGCTCCATCATCAGACCTTGAAACCTAATCGTAGTCAAAGTTCATTACAAGACTTTTCTAAGAAGCCCAAAAACAGCTATGACACGATGTTCCATCATGTAGTTCCAGCTCATATCTTCCGGCTCCATCATCAGACCTTGAAACCTAATTGTAGTCAAAGTTCATTACAAGACTGTCCCAAGAAGCCCAAAAACAGCTATGATACGATGTTCCATCATGTAGTTCCAGTTCATATCTTTCGGCTTCATCATCAGACCTTGAAACCTAATTGTAGTTAAAGTTCATTACAAGACTTTTCTAAGAAACCCAAAACGGCTATGATACGATGTTCCATCATGTAGTTCCAGTTCATATCTTCCGACTCCATCATCAGATCAGCTCAACAGTACCATATTATTGTATTGTCATCGGAACTACATATAGCTGCCAATTTTCATTACGCTACGATCCTTGGAAGATGGTTAAATTAGCCTCCGCAGATTCCATTACATAGTTAGTTACATACACGACGACCTAATAAAAGCGTGTTAAAAAAAGCACCTTAACTAGAAATAATTACAAAAAGTAATCAGTCAATACTGCTCCGCACTCCTTGCCGGTGCAAAAGTGCCCATAACGCTCGCGGCATTACCCCGTTGAAATATATTTAATCTGTGAACATTTTACTCTCTCTCTTTACGAACATTTAAATTAAATGAAGACATTTTCTTGCATACGCTATTTGTTATAAGGTAACATAGCTGGTTGACTGCCGGAGCGATCTGAGACCGAACTATGTGTCTGGTATAATATTCCCCGGCTATTATTCCCGCATTAAATATACAACAACAGCTATTATATCTATAGTTTGTATGTTAAAATAACTGCTGGTTAAGCATCGAAGGCTCAGCTGCTGGACTGACACCTGGGAGCGATCCGTTACAGGGCACTTTACCCTGAAGGCAAATTTGGCCGGTAACATATTACTATGCACGTGTTCAGGCTAATTTAAGCATACGGCAATGGCGGTAATGGAAGCCTGGGGAATTTGGTTGCATGGAATACCTAGGTACATCTATATTTAGCATGTAGGCATGTCATAGTTTTGCTATTTATTTGGTATAGGTATGTAGTTGTATACGTATCGTAGTTCACAAAGTAAGTATGACCATTAATTACTAAAGCACTTTTACTTTAATATTGATTATACAATATTTTCCGTGCCTCAATAATGCCAATAGGTATAAAAGCAAGTTGAATCCTTTAATTGGACGTAAATGTACAGTCGAGTTCATAAATATGTGTACATTTCTTTACCTTTTAACTCTATGCAATAAGATAAAAAATTTACACATATTTATGGACTCAACTGTACCTAAGACGTGGTGTCTCCGCTCGTCTTAAGTATCCTCATTTTTTTGTCAAATTTATCTTTATTCAACAACAATCGAAGCCTAAAGAATGGTCATCAAATATAAAAATAACTTTTTAAATCCTCACACGAACCTCGAAAATCGATTTGGAATATATATTATTCAACAGCCCAATTGTTTCGACTCAGAAAGCAAACTACGATAAAAGACATGTAAATAATAAAGACACTCTAGCGACTAAGGGACATTTCGGAGAAACGTGTAAAATATACTTACATATTTTCTGATGGAAACTGACCCTTTTTTCGTTGTTAAACAAGAATGAACTCGTAGCTTTTACCCTCAGGCATCCTGAAATCCTCCTTATATTTCTAAAATGATGATAAATCCATACTAATATTATAAACGGGAAAGTGTGTGTGTCTGTTTGTTTGTCTGCCTTTCACGGCAAAACGGAGAGACGAATTGTCGTGATTTTTTAGTGAAGATATTTGAAGGCATGGAGAGTGACATAGGCTACTTTTGTCTCTTTCTAACGCGAGCGAAGCCGCGGGCAAATGCTAATAGTCTTCTATAAGTATTTGATTTTGTGAACCCAGCAAATGTTTGAAAAACCAACACCCAATACCCGGTATGTGTTTCCGTCTTTTTAAACATGATACAAAGTTAAGACATTAAGAAGTGGACATGTCAGGAAATAGTCAAGTTTAGAAGTGGACATGTCAAGAAAGACAGGTTAGGAAGTGAACATGTTTGGAAAGAGACAAATTAGGAAGTGGTCATAGTCGGTCGGAGGGGTTGTAATACTTGTAATCTCTCTGTTGTTAGGTGAGTATTTTGACTAGGTACTTTAATATCACAACTTTTGTAGGAAATTTCACTGCAGTCCGAAGGAATGATAAGGGGATAAAACTAAATTTCTTACCGAGTAGGTAGTACGAATTTGCAAAAGTTTTCAGTCTTTATTATTAAATTGCAATGACAAACTGCGATGCAGTCTAATAGGCGACTATCACAAGACGGCACGAAATGCGAATCGGTTGCAAATAAATAGTGGCACAAGGTCAAGTATGTAAAGATTCGAGTCAAGTGTATGGTACTTACATATTGCAGCATTATGGGTAGATTGGGTAGGGTTAGGATTGGCTTCAATTTGTGTAATATACTAGTAGGCATGAATCAGTCCTTATAGCCTTATTACGTTGAGTTATATAATTTCCCAGTACTTACCTACTACATACACACCAGTGGCGGGGCGTGAAAATTTTCGTTGGTAAAGCCGGAGGGGTTTTTGGAATCTGTTTTGGTATGAACTTCTACAGATACTAGAGAATTTTGGGGAATCCGTTGGGAATCGAGTTGTATCGACGGTCCGCCACTGATACACACTACTACTACATATCTTTTACGCGAATAATTGACAGTTTCGTCCATTTACACACTCCGTAGAATCCGTAGCTTGTCGCGTGTCCATGTCTTTCTGTCGCACTTGTAACAGAACAAGCGTCTATGACGAGGAAATTGACTTGTTATTACATATAAAACTTACGGCGAATCAACTTTTCCTTGACCAACTATTTGGTGCATATTTTCTTTGGGATTTCATTGGATATTTTAACAAATAATATCTGTGATGTTTAATCACATGTATAGTCACGTCTTCACTCATAAAATTCACTATTATTTGATGCAAAACAGGTTGGAAAAACGTATTTATCAACAAACTACGTTCACATGGACGGAATACTGACACTGACAGTTTTCAGCTGCGTAACGTTCCGATATTATGTCTTGATTTCAATCACAGGTCATAAAAGTTCATAATGATTAGTATTATACTTTCTGGATGTGTTTAATGTAGCATTTAGAAACAAAAATGATATTTTACTGCGTATTTGATCTACAAATCTAATTAAAACCCTTTAACAAAAAAATATCTGCATACCTATACTAACCGCAATACATAACTCTTCGTCGCTTAACTAGGTATCAATAAAATTATTCCTATATCACTTTGGAACACGTGCAGTCATGCAGATGTTACTATTGAGAAGCAAAAACGTACGTGCTGAGCTGTCTTGGACAATAATGCCTAAGGCATACGGCTTAGTAAACAAAACAGTTATGATCTTTTTCTTATGTGCGCAAGTTAATGGCTTTCTGTCGATATTGTGTCTGCGGTACGTCTGCAGTCCGCATTATGTCTGTAAAACATCTGCATTGTGTCTGCAAAACGTCTGCAGTCCGCATTATGTCTGTAAAACATCTGCATTGTGTCTGCAAAACGTCTGCAGTCCGCATTATGTCTGTAAAACATCTGCATTGTGTCTGCAAAACGTCTGCAGTCCGCGCTATGTCTGTAAAACGTCTGCATTATGTCTGCAGTCTGCGGTTTGTCTGCAAAACGTCTGCAGTCCGTATTATGTCTGGATTAAAGGCTATAAAAGGGTCGGAGCGAGCCGACGCGCGTCATTCTTAAAATATCTACAAGACTAACAGTAACGTGTCTCTGGCTTTCGTGTGTTATACTGGTGAGTGAAGTTGTTCTGCTATTATGTCTCTGTTTGTTTTTACTTGGAAATTATTCTAAGTGATTGTAAACTTTGAAATTGTGTCTTTGTTTGATTGTGCGGGGACAATATCGTCGTACAGTTGAACTTAGACCTATGGTGGAATTGCTTTACTGTCAGTTGTGGGGTTATTTTAGTGTTCTATTTATAGTGTAGTGTTACATTTAAATTGATGTGTATAGTGAAGTTTTCTGTGCTTTGTTTCTTGAGTGCCGTCAAGCAATACAAAGACTGGGTCGATGTATGGCTGGTGCTTGGAGATAAGTCTGTGTTTGGTTTTGTAGGGAGTAATTCTTGCAAAACTAAGCTTAGATTATAGCACGTAAAGGAAACTTCACTCGTTTGTTTAGTTGGTCAGTAAAATTGAATTTAGTAATTTTCTATGGGGTTATTTTGTGAAAGTTATAAGCCAGATCATTGTTTGTGACAGACTGTTGTCCGGCTAGGCGCTTCTTCCCTTACGGTGTCAAATAAGAGGCGTTTAGGGGTCTTTTTGTTCCAAGTGGAGGGCTTGGGCGCTTTTATTTACTTACAAAAGCGTATTTTCTCACCGGTCTCAAAGAGTCCAACTGTTAGATGGAAGTGAGGACTTTCACGATTGACGAAAGACATTAGGAGTAATCCTTCCTCACTGAAGTCGGCAGTATTTGAGGCTGGGGTCCTATATATATTTATAATTATTTACTCGGTGCTCTAGTCCATGCTGGCGTTGGTCGCTGGGGATTTCGGTTGTGATCGATCCACATCTAAGTAAAGTTGATCGCAGCTGGGTCTCTCATGTGGCTGGTACTGGTGTGTCCTAGAATACTGGATATATACACGGATAGGGCGATCTACTCTCTGCTACCCTAGCCTGCGGGCAAGAGCAGAGGGGGGGATCAGAACTCAAGCCTATAGGTTGCCTATCTCAGCTTCGCTGGCTGAACTGTACAGCTTATGGTAGGGATACACTTGTGCATATTTTGAACACAAGATCTATGGTAAGTGACGGTCTGTGTTTCAGATATGCTAGAATAGGAAAAACAATAGGAGTAGGGTAGAGTCACACACTATTTCTATGAAAGTAGAGTTCTTTTATGATTGGTCTTAAAATGAAAATGAAAATAGTTTATTGATACAGTGAAACTTATGATTAGACATATGTTACAGTAGGTATTACTTATAGTTAAACACTGCTAAATACTTATTTAAAATGTAGATGTTGCCTGTAACACCTGCACAAGGCTATGCCTGAATCGCAGGATGTCACTTTTAAATATAATTGGTCAACGTGTATTGTGGAGAAATAATTTAACTATTACTATTTATATGGTTTAAATGGACTTTAAATGTGGTGTTTACTATCTTAAAATATGTGGTAAAACTGGTAATTTATAAAATCTCTTATTACTTAATTTATCTGAGTGAAATTAATAATTGTGGTAGCAATTTCTGATTCTTCATGTAGCATCGAGCCAGTGAGTGTTGCTAACTAGTTTTCAAGGTAAATTCTATCAAGTTGGTTAGGGAAACAAACTATTCTTTGGAATAAAAGCATAGGTTTGTTATAGGGCCCAGTGGCATGCGAGCGCCGTCCACTGATGACAAGTCAAAAGCTTCAAGGAGTTACTAGACTTACTTACTTCGTTCTCAGTGGTAGCAACTACTCGGAGCCTTGATGATACATTAGAAGGATCGAGAAGTTATGGTCTATTAACAGTATTGGGGAAAAGGGGGATTAGCTAGGGAAAAGAAACAAAACAAAATAAAAGGGGGTTAGTTCGTAGATAGATAGCCCTTCAGGCTTACTTGCTTAGGATGCCTGATAAAGTGGTTTGATCAGGTTAGGGGATTCAGACGGCAACGCAAGGCAGTCCTGCAACTCGAATCCACTAATAAGGCGTAGCCGATGATTACCAAAATATTTTTTAATATTTATTGCATGTATGTTTCACTCACTAACTTTTATTCTAAAATTTCTTCATCACGTTATTAATTTTCTCACATATAACTTTCTAGGCCTAAATCTGATAAAATACTCTTCTATAACACTATATTATTATGCTACAATAACCTTTATTCTTCTTTAAAATATAAATAAATAAAATTTTAAATATTAGTCAAAAATACAGCTGATACTCATTACAGGATCTGGGTTATCGCGGTTCACATCGAAGGGTTCTACATACTCACACTGGACGATCACAAGGCCAAATTTACGGGATATATTTAAAGGGGGGTTAGCTATACTGTTGGTTAGTCAAGTAAGTAAGTAAATAAGTAAGGTGAGCGGAGATTTAGTTACACACTAATACGGAATAGCGGTAGGGATAACTACGATATGCTAAACCACGCACGAAAAACGCTTTGTTTAATAATAGTGTAATATCTACAAACAGTTTTACTTTCTTTTTTCTTCCCGTGGCTGTAGCAAAAGTCGACTGTGGGATATATGGGTTAAATTGTGGGGTAGCCGAGAGGCTGGCAACCTGTCACTGCAATGTCACAATTTCTTTTAACTTCAACCTCTTATTTGCCAAGAGTGGCACTGAAACTCCAACTCAGGAGTAGTTTCATGTGCTCTGCCTAACCCTTTATGGGATACAGTCGTGATTGTATGTATGTATGCAACTTTACTTTATCAAAATACGATTAACATTAGTATATTCCGTTTTAAAACTATTTTTAAAGCCTAAAAGCTAATTGAGTAAGTTAATCATTTCCAGGCCGTCTAATCGATTTATAATTGCCTCCGCAGGCATTGTCTGTAACTCTGTACGTCGACAAATCGCCCGCTAACAATGCCTGCGATGAATTTTTAAAATTCATTCTATGAATTTTTACTGCCGCTTCTATATGCTTTCGAATTAATAAAGTTCGGTTCCTGGGGTTGCCATGGAATATTTAAAGCTGAGCTCGAAATTGGAGAAACTACTTCTACCACAGAATATATAATAGTACAAGTACAGAAGGCCCACTGCTTCGATGTTCACGAAATGCCGCCTTTTAAAATGCCTACATAATTTTTACAAAGAAACCAGCCGCACGTGCGCAGCGTCGGATGATAGGGTTGCCTATGGATTAAAACGATTTAATTACTCAGATAAAATTTTATACAATTCTTGAGGTATATATACAGTAAAGGTTTAAGTTCCAACATGACAAGCCTTATTGAACTTTTCCGTGGGACTTAATCAATAGTAGATCTGTATAAGAATGTCCTAAATATGGTACATATTTTATTCATGTCTATTTAACTTAGCATTGTTAGCCATTCCACACGCGGACATCGCTTATGAACCTTAAAAAACTCGCGACGTAAAATAACAATGGAAAGTGCGACCGTGCGTTCCGTGAGAACGCGCGCCACCTGATTAGGCCGCGAACTCGCGGCCGCCGGCATGTACTTGTAGCACGGCGATAGAATCGCGGAGTGAATCAAAACACATGCCTATTGGATGTGTTTTGATTTGCGAAACTTTGAGATTGATGGAAAAACAATGCTAATGTAGGCGGAACTTTGTGATTGTTTTATGAAATACTAGCTTTTGTCCGCGGCTTCGCCCGCGTTAGAAAGAGACTAAAAGTAGCCTATGTCACTCTCCATCCCTTCAACTATCTCCACTTAAAAAATCACGTCAATTCGTTGCTCCGTTTTGCCGTGAAAGACGGACAAACAAACAGACACACACACTTTCCCATTTATAATATTAGTATGGATTTTGCACATGCAGTTTGTACAGTCACCGGCATAAAGAAGTGATGATTTCTGTACCTTGTCGATTTTAATCGTTTGACAATTTCGTATGACATTTCAAATAAGACGTTAATATGACAAGGTACAGTTATGCCGGTGACTGTACTTTGTATTACAATATTAATAATTTCTAATTAGCTTCACGAGTTTTAAGAAGCCTCGGTTTGTTTGGCAAAGTGTTAAAACTTAAAAATAAATGTGGAAAATACTGTCAAGGTGATACTAAAATTAGAGGCCTCTGGATCCAGAGTCGGTGAGTAAATAATATGATCATCTTAGATTTCTGTACAAGGTCTCTTGCAGCAAAGTGAAAAACAAAATTTAGAATGGCGAAAATGAAAACGTACGTATGTACTGAATAAATCGTGTTTTTATTGTTCTGTCGAAAAGGCTCTTGAAAAAAGTGACATGTTATCTAAATATAAGGAAAAAAATGTCAACAAAATAAAAATATTAAAAACGGCGTTATTCGAATTTATTTGTATGTACCTCTGTTTGCCATTTACATTTTTACAAGCCATATCAAACATCAGGATCTCTGTACTATCCTTAATTGATTTGCTCGGAGCCGTGCCAGGCGCGCGGTCGACTTACCCTTGGACTTATCGTCACTACTTTAAAAAAAACTTGTATCTTCGTCTGTCAATGAAAATAAAATTGTAGTAAGTATGTATGGAATGCATATAGACTTACTGCGTTTTAACTTTGTGGAGCAGCGTGAGATACGAGATTTTTTAAAAGTAGTGACGTTATTATTATTAGTTAGTACTTACTATTTCTTTAGTATTTTGGTATGAATTTGTTTTTATCATGCAGAAACGTCTGCGAGCGATATTACATATTTTTAAATTAAAGGAAAAATGGAAAAAATTCACACCTCCGGCAGGACTCGAACCTGAGACCTCTGAGGATTGAGGGAAGGCATGGATAAATTCGCACACAATCAGCAGGCCTCCGTGGCGCAGTTGGAAGCGCGATGGCCCCGGCGCCCCCGGCAAAGCCAGAGAACAGGTTCGTGACCTGCCGGTTGTGTGAATTTTTCCATTTTTCCTTTAATTAAAAAAATAAAACCGCCTTCAAAAATAAGCGCGTTACAAAACACGGAGAAACTAAAAAGCCAAAAATAATAAACCTTTCAATTCAGATTTCTTATCGTATTGCAATAAGCTAAACATCCAAATTATAAGCAAATCAATTATTTTTGTAGTCGGTACCAGACCTGTTCGTCGCCTTGCTATTGCCTGTTTGCCCCACCCAACCATACACAGGTTGGTACCGACTCCAAAAATAATTGATTTGTTTATAATTTGGATGTTTAGCTTATTGCAATACGATAAGAAATCTGAATTGAAAGGTTTATTATTTTTGGCTTTTTAGTTTCTCCGTGTTTTGTAACGCGCTTATTTTTGAAGGCGGTTTTATTTTTTGTTAAAAAGTTTATTTATTTGTTGATTTTTAGTGGTTCCTAGTGATATTATATGTATCAGTCCGAATACATGTACAGTAGTGAAAGAATTATCCTTTAACTCCTAACCATTGAGGAGTTGACCTTCCATCATCAGCTCAGTTGATTTTTAGTGGTTCCTAGTGATATTATATGTATCTGTCCGAATACATGTACAGTAGTGAAAGAATTATCCTTAAACTCCTAACCATTGAGGAGTTGACCTTCCATCATCAGCTCAGCCACATAAAATTATTACCATCAGACGTAAATACTGGTGTACCTTTGAAAGATAGACTAAAAACATTACATGTGCCTATAACATTTGAAGAGTTCCCTCGATTTCTCCAGGATCCCATCATCAGACCCTGACTTGGTGCCAATGGGACCATCTCGGGGTTATACCGGTTCGATCAAAAAAAAAATTTTGAAAATCGGTCCACGATTCTCGGAGATATCGAGTAACATACATACAAAAAAAAATAAAAAAAAAAAAAAAAAAAAAAAACATTCAGTCGAATTGAGAACCTCCTCCTTTTTTGAAGTCGGTTAAAAATAATTGATTTGTTTATAATTTGGATGTTTAGCTTATTGCAATACGATAAGAAATCTGAATTGAAAGGTTTATTATTTTTGGCTTTTTAGTTTCTCCGTGTTTTGTAACGCGCTTATTTTTAAAGGCGGTTTTATTTTTTGTTAAAAAGTTTATTTATTTGTTGATTTTTAGTGGTTCCTAGTGATATTATATGTATCAGTCCGAATACATGTACAGTAGTGAAAGAATTATCCTTTAACTCCTAACCATTGAGGAGTTGACCTTCCATCATCAGCTCAGTTGATTTTTAGTGGTTCCTAGTGATATTATATGTATCTGTCCGAATACATGTACAGTAGTGAAAGAATTATCCTTAAACTCCTAACCATTGAGGAGTTGACCTTCCATCATCAGCTCAGCCACATAAAATTATTACCATCAGACGTAAATACTGGTGTACCTTTGAAAGATAGACTAAAAACATTACATGTGCCTATAACATTTGAAGAGTTCCCTCGATTTCTCCAGGATCCCATCATCAGACCCTGACTTGGTGCCAATGGGACCATCTCGGGGTTATACCGGTTCGATCAAAAAAAAAATTTTAAAAATCGGTCCACGATTCTCGGAGATATCGAGTAACATACATACAAAAAAAAAATAAAAAAAATAATAAAAAAAAAAACATTCAGTCGAATTGAGAACCTCCTCCTTTTTTGAAGTCGGTTAAAAAATACTATGGTATAAATTTTAGATACCTAAATATTAAACATTGGTATCAATTTTAGATAAGTTAGTTTTAGACAAAGTTGAGAAATTAATTGCTAGTTAAATTTCTGTTCATGTCTGGTTAACCTAATTTAGCGTTCGGCTTCAAAACTTGTGTGCCTGCCACGAACCAACTAGCAAAACGGTGTTCAAAACATGCAGAGATGTGAAGCAGTTGTTATGCTTGAGAATATTAATAGGTAGATATGTTATCGTTTATTGAAAACTAGTTTACTGAAACCATCTGAAACCTAATACTTAATTAGGTATGTACATACTTTCCGAATGAAATATAGCTAGAAGCTTACAGAGCAGGTAATTGACATTCCGCTCAGTTTGCTTAGCCAAATGCACGGACGCTCACGAAACGCTCACGATAGTATAATTATAGCTCTTTCGTAGCTGTCTATCTCTATCGCTCTTGCGTATTGGCGCGACAGAGCCAGACTAGGTACCTAGTTAAGCTCTATATTGTAAACCCTAGTTATAAGGACTTTGCTACACCCCACCGGGGTCCATGTGATTCTTTTTATATATATTGTAACACCAATTGTACATACCATGGTTCGCAATAAATATTTACTTTACTTTACTTTACTTTACTACATTTCTGCGGCGTTTCGATGGCGTTTCGCGTCGCATAAATGCCATTGGGCTACGGGGCCAGGGTAAAGCTAACGTCACAGTCGCTTACGCTCCGTAGCGTATCGTAGCTAGCTCTCTCTTTCATTTTTCGTATTGGCGTGACAGAGTCAGCCAGCGTTTCGATGGTCACGCAGCGTCAACTATTGTTACATCGGCTCGGTCGGCAAATGTAGGTACTTACTATAACATAGGTATTGACACTTAGGTCGAATAATGCGGGCTATTTGTCATATTGACATAGGTTTTGTTATTATTATATTTCCTTGACTTCTGTACAAGCCTACTGCATAATGCTGACGATATCTAGAATTTCGGCTATAGTAGCAGAAAGCAATTTAAATGAAAAACCAAATCAATCAAGTATGAAATCAATGTTCAACTTAGATGGTGTTATTTCGCAAAAAAAAATTGGGACGTATCACACTTATCCCCGTATGACACACTTACCCGTACTGACTTTATTGTTTTTGCTTGGTACAACACTACCTACGTACTAAGTAAACAAGTTACAATTTTTAACAAAAAAAATATTGGGGACACCTTACACAGATCAACTTAGTCCTAAAGCTAAGCAAAGCTTGTACTATGGGTGCTGAGCGACGATATACTTACTTAAATAGATAAATGCATGTATTTATACATACTTATATTTGTAGAATGGGCACGTAAACAATAACTAATAATACAAATTAAAACAAAAATATTACCCCCATCAAGATATACCTCAATCGATTCTACTCTCGATTCTGAACAAACAGTTTTCAGGTTTTTAGTGTTAAGTGAAACACGGTGTATAGGTACTTACGCTACTTACACAGAAAACATCCATGACTCAGGAACAAATATCTGTGCTCATCACACAAATAAATGCCCTTACCTGGATTCGAACTCAGGGCCACGGCTTAACAGGCATTTTCAGGTTTCATTTCACTGGTCTTTTCGTTCGTTACATTTTTATATTTACACCTGTGATCTATACAATATTTATTCCACACTCAAGTTATTTCGCTGAAAAACGTGGGACAGTTAACCCCAGTGCTCAGCAATACTTTCTATTTACCCCTTTTATTCGTTTTTGCTGGACGTTGGTGCTTAGGTACATTTACCTACATTTTTGGGATATATGATAAATACCCATTTGTGATAAATACCCTAGTGTGCCTACTACCATTAACATGCAATGGTTGGTAGGACTGACGTTTAAATGATGATTTTGAATTATAAATGTTAATAAATTTATGAATTTGATTTAGTTTCATCTTTTACAGTTACATGTTTTACACATAGGTACTTACATGTGGGTATATTCGCACGAAGCGCTTTGCTTCTTCTTTTCTTATGCGCACTGTCAAGGAATGGAATTCCTTGCTGGCGGCTGTATTTCCGAGCTCATATAACCCGGCAACCTTCAAATCAAGAGTGAACAGGTATTTTCTGGGCGAGCTCACTCCATCATAGGCCAATTCTGCCTTTAGCTGGTCTGTGGTCAACAGAAAGTCCATTTATAATAATATTAAAAAAAAATCCTCGTGTTCATGTGGTGAAAATTATGTTTCACTGAGTGGCAAAATTTGCATAACCTACGTGCCTTGAAACCCTCGCAACGCTCAAGATCCACATTCTGAACCACTCGCTACGCCCGCGGTTTAATATTGGACCCTTTCGCTTGCTCGGGTATCAATATTGGCACGTGCGATTAAACAGCAACTCTACCCCCTTGTAAAACAAATAACGATTTTAATTAATTTTACTATAAAGGAAATGCTATATTTACCTCTTAACTTATGTTACCTACGTATATGATTAATTTCCGACCCTTTCTGTGGGCTACTCCACCACAGTGACATTGACACTTGACACTGACAATTCTGTGCCTATTTCTGGGTCGATAAATGTTGCATTGTTACTCAGCGTCAATATTTCCCTTGTTGAACAGGCAATTAACGGCGATGTGTCACTCTCGGGCGACAATTCGACGACAACAACGTACAAGGCGAAATCTGCGATTTTTTTTGTAGCAGGTAGCGCCTTGCACGTTGGTGGGTAAGGTGCAATTTTCTGAAAAAAAAACAAATGCTGGTTGTACCTTATACGTTGTTGTCGTCGAATTGTCATTATTGTGAAATAGGCCACCGACGTCAAAACGCGGATCCGGATCTGCATGACACGAGCTCAAATTAGGAGGAAAATATCTGGGCGACCGCTCGGTTCCGCTACTTATAATATATCACGTTTTAGACAAAAAAAAAAGCTCTTATAAATAAAAAAAATAAAAAATAAAAAAATTTCTGGCCGGGATTCAAACCCTGACACCTGATCTATCTGCCCCAACATTAGACCGACAAATGACTGAGCTAAGCGGTCGAAACTAAGCGACGATTAACGACATATTTTTTACGTGTACTAACGCGAAAGAAAACATATGAAACGCTAGAAAACTCGAAAAATATATCGCGTTTTCACATCTAAATGCCCTTACGATCGATTTTTCACCCCCGCGAAAACCCCCACATAAAAAATTTCAGCGAAATCACTACCGAGCGGTTTCCAGATCGTCGTCATATATATATAGACTATTGTCAGAAGGGCGCTGTCTGATGTATGGGGTGACAGTTCAGTTTGGTATTAAGAAAATAGTTCTAACGAAATTCCGCAAGATGGCGCGTAGTCATGTATTTAGGTCAGGCTTTAGGGGTCGATTTGACATTATATTTAAACCCAGAGGTGAAATACAGCCCATAATATCAAGTATACAGGGTGTAAACCTAATACGGGCGAACCTCTTAACGGTGGTGAGTATAGGACATCAAAAATGGAATAAGATAACTTTTACTTAAAATTTAAATATTTTTTTTATCCATACAAATTAATTCGGCCCGCAACGTAATGCAAACACACTCGCGTTTAACGCTCGTTGACAGTTGTCATTGATTGTCATCGCAACCACGTTTACAGTACATTGCTGCTGGCAAATTTTTCAAAAACTCATTATGGGGTGAAAATTAAGAGTAACTCAAAAACACTTCTTAATTAATGATAACAATATTGAATTATATGCCTGGTTTCATTTATCGCCCTTATTAGGTTTACGCGCTGTATAAGTATAAGTACCGTACTCGTAGGTAGTATTTAATTATAGTTCTAAAATCATGAATTTCAATGTGCGAGAATTTTTACTTTACTTCGTAATCACAGACCAACCCCTATAGACATCTATTACAAGACGACTCGCTGTGGCCAGCCTTCCTAGTATTTGCACTGATATAAGCGCGGGCGCTCGCCGTGCCCGATCAGTATCGACCAAGTAACAGACCCGAAAGCAGCGCGTGTTTTTCGCACAAAAAAATTGGAAAAGGGTATTTTGATGCCTTAAAGATGTCCACCTGTAGTGTGAAATGGTGTGGAAAGGTAACAAGAAGCTCAAATTTAAAAACAGACGGCATTACATTCCACAAATAAGTCATATTTATAATTTATTCAGAGCCGGCATAGGTCAACTTACATTGGCCACTTACGCGTCAGTAGAGGGACAGTCATACTTCTGTCCCTTTTCATCTGGCGCGACTGCCCGCCGTCCTTGAAACGGCCAATCACAGCGCGCTTAACACATTCCCCGCCCGCTCCTCGCACCCCAAACACTGGTGACTCGTATCGCGAACCAAATATGACAAGACTGCCACTCTATAGGAGGTTCTCTGTGTTCGTAATCTACAGTGTACAGGACGGGGCAAGCACGGTCGCGGGATATAGCCTATTGGGTCGGTGCGTTCTTTTCGCACTATCTGCAGGTGCGATAAAAATAAATAAGTAAAATAAATAAAAAAGCCATTTATATTCTATACATGTATATTCTTGTATGTATCTTATCTCCTTTTGATAAACTCGTCATTGGGTGAAGGCCTCCTCCATCTCTTTCCAAGTGTCCCTATCTAGGTAGGTGCGATAAGGAAGCACTAACTCGATAGGCTATTTCAAACCAGCGTGCTAAGCCCGCAGTTCTCATTCCATTTTACACTGCGCTATCTACATGCTTACGAATAATGTTAAAAGTTAAGCTTTGATAGTTTCGTTATCTAAACTAACCACTATTTTAAACGTCCTTATTCATGTAAATAAAGTGCGCGAGATAGCTAGTTACTGAAATTTTAATGTCTGAAGCTTTATTCGACATGCCGAAACTGACGTATCGTATTGATCCTCCGCAGATGCGGATAAAACTGAAAGTTTTCGAAATAGGGCCCATTTACACGATGCCCGATCTGTCATACGATTTCAGTCACATTGCGGCAGGTTAAGGTAAAACAATCTAGTGAAACTCATATGCGGGTTCTCGCTTCGTGTAAATGGGCCCTTAGGTACAATCACCTGTCAAAATTAGTTATTTGCAATCCACAATTAAGTCATAAGTGTGATCACCAAACCAAAACCACCCACTAAAAAATTCTGTTAGGTACATTATTTTTACAATTATTATATTACATTAAGGTTGTACAATTGCCGAATCAACACTTGATAAAATTAACATTCAATAATATCCACTGTTGATTTCGAAATGATGCATTTTTGACAGTTAATGTGAGTCGAATACGGCCTCTGGTATAATGCCTGAACAATTTGCTTGTGAAAATTCGATAGTTCGTTAACTAAGCGAAAAGGAAACATCAACTTGCAAAGGTTGCCAGCAATGAATTACGGACCTGTTGCACCCATTTGCCTCTTATCGGTAAATGGTGGTTGCTTGGGTTTGATGCATTTTGATTTATTTTACATTCTTACATTTTTAACATTCAAAGATTCAAAGATTCAAAGATTTTTATTTGTTCAAAAGTTGATTTTCTTATTTACGGCATTCTTAGTAACTGAGTGAGAGACTCGAAACAGATGTTTGAATCTATGACTGTATTTTGTAGTGTGTGTGAGGTTATAGGAGAAATTACTGACACATCTAGATGAAATACTTTTGACGACTGGTCTGGCGCAATCGGTAGTGACCCTGGCTGCTACGCCGCGGTCCCGGGTTCGAATCCCGGTAAGGGCATTTATTTGTGTGATGAGCACAGACATTTGTTCCTGAGTCATGGATGTTTTCTATATGTATATAAGTATTTATATATTATATATATCGTTGTCTGAGTACCCACAACACAAGCCTTTTTGAGCTTACCGTGGGCCACAGTCAATCTGTGTAAGAAAGTCCTATAATATTTATTATTTATTTAAATACGTTTATTATTTAACGAGCCATAACTTTCAAAATGACCAGTCTCTCGTCGCTCAGCCGGCCTAGCCAAAATGACAATCGTTGAGGCTAGACGCCGATCAAAACGCAGTTTTGCTCTGTCGCGCCAATACAGAAGAGCGATATTATCATAATCATTTCTGAATTTGGCTACGTACTCCGATGTAGCATCTGTGAAGGTGGCAGTGGGCAGGCGGGTGCCTTATGGGCGTGAAGTTGACAGGTCATTTTGATAAGAAGAGACATTACTAACACAGATGAAATACGTTTATTGAACGTTGCCCACAGCTTGTACGATATTCTCATACACTTGTATCCCTCTACAAACACCTGAAGCGGTAGTCGCTCATCAGTCTGATGAGGCATCGGTGTCACCCGCGTCATCGCCGTGAAGTTGTCAACTTTGACAGCAGTATAGGATGACTAAAATTACACATATTGTAATGAAATACATTTAATGAACGTTAGTCACAGCTTGTAAAATATTCTCGTAAACTTGTATCCCCTCTACAAACACCTGTAGCGGCAGCCGCTCATTATTAATCGTTAGCTACCACCAGCAGAATATTTTCATACATTTGTATGCCCTCTAAACAAACCAGTATCGGTAGACGCTATATTATTATTTATAATGTTTCATTGGTGGCACTCGTTTCAAGGGTGCTAAGTTGTCAACTTTGACAGCTTGATAGGAGAAATGACAGAAGACATTTGGATGAAATACGTTTATTGAACGTTACTCACAGCTTGTAAAATATTCTCATATACTTAAATTGTATGCCCTCTACAAACACCTGTAGCGGCAGCCGCTCGTCAGTCTGATGAGGCATCGGTGGCACTTGCCCCATGAGCGTGAACATTGACAGTGGAATAGGACAAGTTATTGACACACAATTTGGATGAAATACGTTTATTGAACGTTACCAACAGCTTGTAAGATATTCTCATATACTTGTATCCCCTCCACAAACACCTGTAGCGGTAGTCGCTCATCAGTCTGATGAGGCATCGGTGGCACCCGCCTCATGGGCGTAAAATTGAGCACCGGGCAATGTGAGCGCAGGAACCGCGCGTCAGACGTGGCGGGCAATGTGCGCTGTGTTATCGAAATTCCCCTGGAAAACAGTCAGTAGCTAAGGATTTCTGAGGTCTGGGAGGCTACCATGAAGTTCTGATTAGGTCGAGAGAAAGGAACACAACTATAGCAGTTTTATAGCTCCGTCCCTCTCGCTCAACATAAACGGAACCGCTTTAGCACTTCATGGTAACCCCCTTGGTCTGGCTCAGAGTTGTCCAGCTGAATAGAAAGTAGGCGTAGAACCAATAGCTGCTTGGGGAGAAATGTGCGATGGTCATGCCTGTCGTCAACACAGCTATGCGTGGGATAAGCTTTTTAAAAACAGTGTGAATTTATAATTTATAACTCACAGGCAAAACCCTACAAAGTCATCTTCCCTAAGCTTTAGATAGTGTAGTTATGCTAAGTACCTAAATTATACCAATTACTACGATAAGAGCACTTTAAATTCGCTACAATTTTGTCCTCTGTTCAAATAATCTCTTGGTCAGTAGGCGTGAACGTCGTGGGGAGCTCTCAATCCCCTGCAAATCTTCTAAGAACTAAGCAGCGATTAATACAATTATAAAAAAAATAAGAGTCCTTACATGTTCTCAATGGATCCTTTCATGGCGACCCAGTAGGCGTTACTGTTGTCCATTCTGGTGGGTGGTGTGTACGGGTCTTTGGACTCGAATTCGATGGTTACTCCGCTACCAGCTTCTTTGCACCACCTGTTTATCTAGTAACGAAAAAAATATTTACCGACATTGCATAATACAATACAATATAGTAGGTATCAATACATAAAATCAATATAAGGAATATACTTAGAAAATTAAGAAGAGCAAACATAATGTATAGTCTACAGGTACCATGCGGTATGGTTGCATTATTTGTTGAATTTACTGCCTCTCCGCTTTAAACGTAGCAGTGGCGCCCAACGTGGGACATGCGCCTAATGTTGACATGTTTACCATGTTTTCAAATAATTCGTGGTTGACCGTTGTGGCTAGCCGGATATCGAAGGTGGCTGTGAACTTCTCTGGCACAATGTTAGTAAGAACTCCTCCCTGAAAGTACAAATATATAATAAATAATAATGACATTACGAATAATACGTCATCTGTCGACAAGCAGTCCGTGGGTTTATTGTTAAAATCTAAAACTAATATTTTGTTAGTTCTCTTTTAGTTAAAATGTGACTTTATATCCCATGCTGTTAGTTTAGCATGTCGAATTACGCCCTAAGTGAAACCTTAAATACAAAATTATATTACAGTTCAATTATTAATGCATTGTAGCAGACCTGCGGACAAATGTATTCTTTTGTTTCAATTGTAACACATAATTTTAATGTTACGTATCGACAAATTTATTACTGCAATTAATGTCCAATGTCGACAATGTATGTAGTAATTTATTCACGCGTGGGTAGGTACAGTAAAACAATTAAATCTAGTGAGATTGACAATAAGTGACAATAAGTGACAATAAGTGACAATAAGTCAGATCAGGTGACAATAAGTGTATTGTCACCTGTGTTGTGAATATGAAAACTATTAAGAGCGCTATGACAAAAAAAGGCGATATATTGTAAAATGTACAATATTTATCGGCAAAATTGTACACTTTACTCATACTAAAAGACAGTAAAAGTACTTGTTTCAGTTAGAAAATCTAATTAACTGTCGGTTCATTAAAAAACATATGGAAGAAAAAGCTTTTTCAATTAGTAATGATTTTTTTTCTGATGCTCGTTTAGGAAAAACCGCGCGAAGCACAGATTTCGGAGCTCTTATTATGTACAATTTGATAAGCTCACTCTCATAAATGCGGTAAATTTAAATTCCTAATATCTTGTACTTTAGGCCCATTAAACAATATTTATCATTTAATCCTTTGAAATTGAGAAATTGAAAGTAAAACGAACTCAATTTTGTCTTGAAAATACATCGAAACAAGTGATCATTTCTCCGAAAATCTACATGTTATCGAAGTTATTTTAGTATATAAATAATCTGCACAATGTGCTTAAATTGCTGTTATCCATTTGTCGTTATAATATTTTATCATGATTTTTTGCCAATTTTTTGAAAACTAGCCTTCCTGTCGCTATTTTACCGGCGACGGACGCCTACGATTTCAGTGCCGCGCCGGAGCTCGAGGAGGTGAGACGTATGTTGCTTCGCTCTCCAAGTTTTCATCGCAAACGTCGAGAATATTTATCGTTGTGTGGGTCGGACGCCTTGTTTATACACGGGCTATCCTCGCATTGTGTGTGTGTAAACAGCGACCAACGAATTTGATCCTAGATCCGTAAATATTTGCTTTTGTAATATTTTGTTATGTTTGAATGTTAAAGTATTACAACGTTATGATGATAAATATGCGAAAATTACAATACGGTCAAGATGATAAGACACATCAAGATGGTACTCGGAATCTGATGATGGAGCCAGAAGGTGGTCACCAGTACCAGTGAACCATGTAAGTAAACGACTTCGTGTTTAGGTTCGTTGGGTTCGTCTCAACAAGACCTTTGACAAGAGGTGGTACTCAGGGTCTGATGATGGAGCCAGATGGTGGTCACCAGTACCAATGAACCATATGACTAAACCACTTCGTATTTAGGCTCAATGGGATCGTCTCAATAAGACCTTTGACAAGAGGTGGTACTCGGGATCTGATGATGGAGCCAGAAGGTGGTCACCAGTACCAGTGAACCATGTAAGTAAACGACTTCGTGTTTAGGCTCGTTGGGTTCGTCTCAACAAGACCTTTGACAAGAGGTGGTACTCAGGGTCTGATGATGGAGACAGATGGTTGTCACCAGTACCAATGAACCATATGACTAAACCACTTTGTGTTTAGCCTTATTGGGTTCATCTCAATAAGACCTTTAACAAGAGGTGGTACTCAGGGTCTGATGATGGGACCAGATGGTGGTCACCAGTACCAATGAACCATGGAACTAAACCACTTCGTATGTAGGCTCATTGAAATCGTCTCAACAAGACCGTCGACAAGAGGTGGTACTCAGGGTCTGATGATGGAGACAGATGGTGGTTACCAGTACCAATGAACCATATGACTAAACCACATCGTCTTTAGGCTCATTGGGATCGTCTCAATAAGACCTTTGACAAGAGGTGGTACTCATGGTCTGATGATGGAGCCAGATGATGGTCACCAGTACCAGTGATCCATGTAACTAAACCATTTAGTAATCAGGCTCATTGGGTTCTTACTTCTTCTTAATAAGACCTTTGACAAGAGGTGGTACTGAGGGTCTGATGTTGGAGCCAGATGGTGGTCACCGGTACCAATAAACCCATGTAACTGAACCACTTCGTTTTTTTATGTTATTCAAATATGCGAGTTGATTTTTGGTGACCACAATCTCTCTCCATCATCAGACCTTGAGTAACACCTTGAAGTAATTAGAATTATATTTGACTTATTTTATCATCATATTAATATATACTTTACTCTAATACTTATCATATAACAAAAGCAAACATTTGGGATGGGATCTACTTAAATATGGTCACAGTTTATAATTATTACTTTAAATTTTTAAATAAATTTTAACGTAATTAATACTATTTTGCGCTATATTCTAGTCTTTTCGTACAAAATAATGTTTATTAGAAATCAAAAGTTTATATCGAGATAGTAGATTGTGGTTGTTATCAAAATTCCATAGGAAGGATCAAGATTGTTTTGTCCATTATTGTAGTGCGAGCGAGTGATAAGACGTGCTAGAAAGGGTCGGCATATTGGGCTCGCGCGGCGGGTAAAATACCTAATTTCGCCCGACGCCGAAATGTTATAACGCTCTTAACAATGCTATCTTTTTACCACTGTCTTGAATATATACCGTTTTTCAATATAATCATCAACAGTTGTTGATAATGTTGGGTACTCGCCACTTGGGCACAAACGAGATAATATGAAGTCTTCTCGTCTTCTTTTGTTCTTTTGCGTCTTGAAACTTCAAAGGTTACTTGACATCTTACGCCATAACACTCCATTCCGCGTACTTAGAACTTAAAACATTAAAACTACATACTTGAATTCCATACAACTACCATTCACGTAATGAAATTTAATAGGGAATATTGAAAGAAAATGGTAATGGAAGTCTCTTTCTTTCCAGTAAAAATCGATATAACAAGAACATCTTCATCGTAAAACGAACTGGCAACCATTCCAGTTTCTCGCGAAGTTCGACTATTATCCAGGTAGAAACAGGCCCCGTAGCCGAATGGCATTTCTGCGATGCGAAACGCCGCAGAAATGCAATCTATCTCTATCGCTCTTGCGTATTGGCGCGACCGGGCCAGACTGCATTTCTGCGGCGTTTCGCCTAGCAGAAATGCCTTTCGGCTACAGGGCCAGCTCCGCGTAGACGCCATAACTTAACCGCAATTATCTGGCACGTGCCTGAACACTACCTCAGTACTCAGTAAAAACTATATGCATTGCGATTTAATTGCAGACGGAAATACTTGAGAGTGAAGTGACTTTTTGAATTATTCAAGGGAGTTTCAATTTGTTTTGTTTTCGGTAAAGCATTGGGTTTTGAGTGCTTTTGAGGGCCTGACTTTTGTCTACGATAAATGTAAATTTTAAGGCGAACAACCTGTCAGAAGCAAAAGAGATAGTTTGTTGCCGTCCAGCCAGCGGACTGAATGTCGGTAGGCGCTTTTTACAAAATTCAAATTCCGGGATAACGCAAGGAGGATGATGATATAAACTTGATGATATGAAACGAATGCAAGAGAATGATGAGATGACGTCCGATAGAGAGATACGGGAGAAAAATACATGCTGCGCTGACCCCAAGTAATTGGGTCACCGGCGAGCAAATGATATTGCAGGTATACAAACTTCTAGTTTGGTGAGGTTGATGGTGGTAACGTCACCGATGGTAAGGCTTGCGTCGTCAACCAGTTGCTGGCGGTATTTGTCCCGTAGCTCCATAAATCTGTTGATAATGTGCCGCACCTCAAAACAGAAAATAATGTTTTTATTATTAATAATATTTCATTTTGCTTTATTTTTAGGGTTCCGTAGTCAACTAGGAACCCTTATAGTTTCGCCATGTCTGTCTGTCCGTCCGTCCGTCCGTCCGTCCGTCCGTCCGTCCGTCCGCGGATAATCTCAGTAACCGTTAGCACTAGAAGGCTGAAATTTGGTACCAATATGTATTTCAATCACGCCGACAAAGTGCAAAAATAAAAACTGGAAAAAAATGTTTTATTAGGGTACCCCCCCTACATGTAAAGTGGGGGCTGCTATTTTTTTTCATTCTAACCCCAACGTGTGATATATTGTTGGATAGGTATTTAAAAATTAATAAGGGTTTACTAAGATGGTTTTTTGATAATATTAGTATTTTCGGAAATAATCGCTCCTAAAGGAAAAAAAAGTGCGTCCCCCCCCCCTCTAACTTTTGAACCGTATGTTTAAAAAATATGAAAAAAATCACAAAAGTAGAACTTTATAAAGACTTTCTAGGAAAATTGTTTTGAACTTGATAAGTTCAGTAGTTTTTGAGAAAAATACGGAAAACTACGGAACCCTACACTGAGCGTGGCCCGACACGCTCTTGGCCGGTTTTTATAACATCTTAATACCTATTAATGGTTATGATTACGTAAATGCGTACATATAATGTCGGTAGGTACAGTCTGGTTAGAATTATGAAATGGATATTAGGTAATTAGATGACCGGTCTGGCGCAGTCGGTGGTGACCCTGCCTGCTACGCCGCGGTCCCGGGTTCGCATCCCGGTAAGGGCATTTTATTTGTGTGATGAGCACAGATATTTGTTCCTGAGTCATGGATGTTTTCTATGTATATAAGTAAGTATTTATATCGTTGTCTCAGTACCCACAACACCTTGCCAAGCCTTCTTGAGCTTACCGTGGGCCTCAGTCAATCTGTGTAAGAATGTCCTATGTCCTATAATATAGAATGTCCTATAGTACTTTTTTTTCCACACGCGCAAAGTTAATTTCGCGATTGTATTACTAAGTACCAAATGGACGCAAAGTTTGGGATTATATTATAATTTGGCTATAAACCCGGCCTTAAAGATACCCTAATTAGTAAGGGAAGGTTGCTTACATAATTTGACTCGGAATTACGAGTCCAGATGTAAAGATTGTGTGTTATACCTTAAGCGGTATAATTCATATTAATAAATGTTACGTACACAATGAGTTTGAGTACTTTGGGTATGCAGATATAATGATACCTTTTTACTGACTCTTAGTAATTTGGGATGAATTATTACCTACTTATTTAGCATCAGGTACATAATACGGGCTACATTTTTTTAAGCATTTGAAGTAAATAGAAGCACCTCTTAACCATGATTTGGCACAATATCTGCAGCATTATCACAAGCTTGAAACTTGTTGAACTGGGTAAAAACAGTACGGTTTTGAAGGGTCTGCAAATACCTCCACATCGAATTTGATGATGGATATGTGGCTGGTCAAACCAAACGTACTCTTAAACACAAAGATTTACAGCAGTAGAGTTTGCCAGCCGTATACTAGTACACAGAAAGGTGGATCAAAGGCGTGCATAGCGTATATAGAAATAACGAATAATCGATAGAGGTAAGTATTCCAGCTCTTTAGTCATTAAATAATGCTGCAAATCATGTCCCATCTCTTAGGAAGAACCGTCCGTCAAGCGTTATCTGGAGATAATCGTGTCAAGAACTAAGCCCTTGAGGCCAGTGCTTAGCGGTTAGCCTTCTGCCGCTGGGGCTGTCTTATTAACGGACTAATGCTCGTATGTCGGAACGTAAAACTGTTGTTTTGGCCGATTAACATGGATGGGCCTTTTCATAACCCAAAAGTTATTTTGATGAAGTCTATCAAGCCATCTTCGTCAATGGGAAAGGCGGTATATTTAATAAATGTAGGCAGAGATTCATGGTTATCATCGCATAGAAAACTTGAATTGTCTACTTAGAACATTAAATAAATGTCATATACAAAAGAAAAAGTGACCAAGGCCAGGCATACAGTGTTCCTGCTGGAATCAGCATCCTCTGTTTACCGGACGGAAATGCCTACCTAGGAAGCTATTCACCTTTTTGAATCTAAGTAGTTCAACAAATGTCGTCTCCCTGCCGTTATGGACGAATGTACAGTCAGCTGCAAAGTACACCCCCTTGCATACAAATTTATATGCAAGGGGTCTACTTTTCTCTGCAGCTGAACACAACAGTAAATTGGTCACGAGAATTTTTAGAAAACGGAATGGACAGTCTGAAAGGCACAATTTATAGGAAGGCACGCGGCACTGACACGCTCTTGTTAGAAGTGCATTTGTATATATTATAGTGCATTTAGATTTAAACCAGTATAGTGGTTATTTGTAGTAAATAACCATGAAACTAGATTTTTTAAGTTTTTGTAATTTTTGTTTATACCTACGTATAAAAAATAAATGATTTTGAAGTAGGAAACCCGTGGTTACCCGTTGACCACTAACGCTGTAATGAGTTATCCGTTTTCATAGTTTTCTTTTTTGATGATTTTGAATTACGCAAATAACATTATTTTGATGGTAGTTTCAACTAAGGAACAAAACAAATTATTTTATGAAATATTGTTTGATTAGTTTTTTTTTTCAAGTATTCACACTTCTTTAGCGTGTAGTGACCCTGCCTGCTAAGCCGCGGTCCCGGGTTCGAATCCCGGTAGGGGCATTTATCTGTGTGATGAGCACAGATATTTGTTCCTGAGTCATGGATGTTTTCTATGTATATACGTATTTGTAAATTAAATATATCGTTGTCTGAGTACCCACAACACAAGCTTTCTTGAGTTTACCGTGGGACTCGGTCAATCTGTGTAAGAACGTCATATAATATTTATTTATTATTTATTTAAATTATAAACTGAAATAGATACGATGCACCAAAGAAAAAGCGACCGTCCACTGGCTATAAGCCGAAGACCTAGATTCTATTCCCGACTCGGCATTCGTTGGACTTGATCTTTTTGGTTATAAATTGATAGGAGTTTAAAAAAAAAATAAGCTATTCCCAAACATACTCGTACGGTTAAATCGTAATAAACACACGTAGGAGATAATTCTCTTCATTGGCACAATAACACAGACGCGACTGGCTGCGCGCCAGTGTAATAACTGCGCTTTCAGACTTCATTACTTACTTAGTATACGACTCGATTATTGCTTGTAAATAGCACACGTGTCGTAATACTTAAGTAGTTAGTACATTGTGCATTAAGGGCGGAAAGTAAAGGATTACAAACAAGAGGCTGTTTGGCTTTAATAACTCGAGTTTGTAATCCTTCAGCCACCCGTGATATACACAATGATTTTCATCACACTCGCGAAGTAATAACCAAATTTTAAACTAAATGTATTGAAATACCTACGCTGATATTTCGAACATTCGTCCGCCATCTTGTAATTTTTGACAGGTCGTGGAAGGCCCCACCCAGGTATTCATTTAGGTATTCGTTGTCGCCCTAGGGCGGTAAAGTAGCTCATTACGTATCAGTATGCAGGCATGTAATAACACCGTTTACGAGCGAGTGTGATGAAAGCGTAATTTCAGCCCGCGACTGCTTGCGCAGAAAAAGTCTTTCTGTGTCGAGATAGTGAGATTAGTCAGTACACATACATACACATTACACAGTGATTAAAAAAATCATGTTATAACAAAAATCACACATTTTAAATTTATTATCTTATGGAGTTTAAACTATCTAAGTATCTACATACCTATAACATTTTGAAAGTACTCAGCTAGGATTCGTAATAAGTAGGTATATAGCTAGTTTCGTATTAGTCTGTTATAGCTAAAGTAGAATCAGAGTTAACTGGATAATGGAAGGGTAAGATATATTTTAAATATAATAACTAAATCTTACTCTTAAGCCAGTTTACCTTTTCGCCGCTGTTGTCTGGAAGGAACATAGACCCATGCCCCGCTTTTCCAGTGCACACTATTTTCATTTCTGAAAACAAAATAAAATTGAGGCATTATAGACAATGCGTAGAACATTGCTTTTAACTTACATACAAATTGAATTGGTGAACATTCACACATTCGATTTTATTTTGTCTAATCAGTCTGCGTAGCCGAATGCACGCTCACGAAACGCTGACGATAATATCTCTTTCGTAGGTATCTATCTCTATCGCTCTTGCGTATTGGCGTGACAGAGCCAGACTACATTTCTGCGGCGTACGGCATCGCAGAAATGCCATTAGGCTACGAGGCCAGAAATAGAGATTCTCGATCGCTTGGATAATGCTTATTTTATACCTAACGCCATTTTATAGCGGGCCTTTGCCCGTAAAGAACTCTTGTCTTTACAGGCTATAAAAATAAATAAATGGCCAACTGTGAGTGACAGTTTAACAAACCAGAAACAACTGGAACCCTGTTTTATTTTGTCCACGGACATAAATTACCCTTGCCACATTTATTTAAGATAAAATCATTTATTTTATTTTTAGTGTGATTTTATAGTTATATTTTCCTGTTCGATGCCATATCGAATGTCGGACGCTGTCGGTCAAACGCTATGACACCGAAGTACTGAAACTGAGATTGGACTTTATCTGCTGTATCCACTGAAGTCTATGGCTGGCTAGGTTTATTGCTGTGGACCTCCCGTTCCAATATATACATCGTTGGCGGGGAAACGGTTAATGTAGGTACAGTTTTATATTTTATATTGTACATAATATACATGTAGTGTTATCATCAAGGGCCCATTTTTCGAAGCTACAAGTTACAATTTACAAGTGGTTGTCAATGTCTAATATGACAAGTTGGAAAGAGACTTCTGCTTGTAACTTGTAACTTTCAGTTTTGAGAAATGGGTCCTGTCTTTTAAAGCTACTAATAAACAACCCCTTACTTTCAAGAAACAGAAGATCAATATATTTAAAGTGTTCAAGTACACAACTTGCTTCTCTGACTCTCGCAAGGCAAGGTAGCTGGCGCAGCCGGTAGGATGAATAAGTAATGTAATGCGCTCTTCATTGCGCTGCTTACTGCGGCCTCCGCATTACTCATTACTTTAATTAAATAGCATATTTGTATGTTACATTACATAGTACTATATGTGTGAGTAGGCTAGCATTGAAATGTCCACATTATTGTTTTTCAAACAATACTCAAACGTAAGAATAACGCTTGATTTTTATAACAACGTAATAAATATCGTCTACATTTTTTGTGGTTTGATATTTTTTTCAAAAAAGCTTGCACGCTTTTACCACGCGCTATCGTTATTAGGCTTCCTTTTTCAAATATGTTATCGGTTATCCCATTTGAATTTCCTATTGGCAATATAAATTACTTTATAAGCCAACCTCCCAGATTAGGTATCGGGAACACCTATATTCCTGGAAAGTTCTACGTGCGCTAAAGTAAATTATTGCCTGAAACCCCAGGAAGGCTATATGTACTTTCACGAACTTGGTGAAACTTGACGGGTTAAGAGTCAGAATTATGGTAATAAAATAAACTGCAGAGGAAAATCAACTACAAAACTTTAGTCGTTTCTTTACTCTTGCGTTGGTAGGCAATTGACTGAAACTTTTTTAAATGAGTTTGATCGTATATTTATGTTTTTAATTAAGATACGTGTAAAAAAACAATCGCGTTTCACAAGTCCATAAGTCAGTGTTATAATATTAGTTAAATTACTAAATTGAGTTAAAAAAATATGTCGCGTGCAGTACGTGCTTGTTAAAAGCTCTGAAGCTAAGAAATGGTTTTAATAAATCTTATATCCTTTTAGAAAGAAGCTAATAAAACTAGAAACATTTGAATCACGCATTGAAATGAGGGTCCTAATAAAAGCTGCAAGCACCATCCCACAATAACAATATTTTAGCAAAAACAACTTTTATGAGATCTAGTATTCTGGGCCCGTAGCCGTGGGATTGCTGGAGAATATCGTATAACAGTGAAATAACACAATGTTATTCAGCTTGTTACGGTTTCTTATATAACTATTTTATTTAGTTTATGTGAGTGAAACGTGGGTTTATATGCTGCCGACAATCATCCTCCTTGCGTTATCCCGGCATTTGCCACGGCTCATGGGAGCCTGGGGTCCGCTTTGACAACTAATCCCAAGATTTGGCGTAGGCACTAGTTATACGAAAGCGACTGCCATCGGACCTTCCAACCCGAAGGGTAACTAGACCTTATTGGAATTAGTCGGTTTCTTCACGATGTTTTCCTTCACCGAAAAGTGACTGGCAAATATCAAATGACATTTCGCACATAAGTGAAAAACTCATTGGTGCGAGCCGGGGTTCGAACCCGCGACCTCCAGAACGAAAGTCGCACGCATTTACCGCTAGGCTACCAGAGCTTCCGACATATATGCTGCCGACAATGTTGCAGTATATTTGTGTGAGCATGATTGTATAGCTTATTGAAAATTGTAGAACAGTGAATTCAAGGCACAAAGAGATAGGTATTAGGTAAGTAAAGCAATATTTGCACAAACATTTCTTTGAAACAGATGAGTGATTGATTAGATAGTGTGTTACCAAGAAATGGGCTTTTTCTAATGGAACGTAATCTTATATAGTTTTACTTAATTTAATTAATAATTAAAAATTTTAACTTTATATACTTTCTAACAAAAAAATATTGCCAGCAATGTACAGCACACACACTTGTCAAGTGAGGGCAATGACAGCTCATAAGTATGAGCGATGTGAGTAATGACAATTAAGAAGTGCACGCGTTACATTGAATGTTGGGAATGTTGGGATTTTAAAAAAATATTTTTCTGTTAATTTAAATAACTATAATTTGCTGATATGCGCAAACGATTGCTAAATGACTGTATTATTATTGGTTTTAATAAAGGTCCGGGTGGTGGTAACACACTGTATAAGGGTTACGTTTTCTCCCTTCCTTCGATAATTAGAGATATAAGAACTCATTATTCAAAGAATTGAAAACAATAAGAAGAATTTACAAGCAAAAAATCGTGAACTTGTATAAAAAATTACAATCAAAAAGTACTCCATAAATATATTTACTTACATACCGGGAAATCGTTGGCAAAAGTTAATAATAACGGCTTAGTGACTCGCAAGGCCAAGGAGGTGTAAACGGGTGACAGTCACGGACGGGAAGCCGTAATTACTGGGCTGTGTACGAAGCCAAATGCACAAACGCTCACGATAATATCGTTATCGTAGCTATCTATCTCTATCACTCTCCCGTATTGGCGCGACAGAGCCAGACTTCATTTCTGTCGGCGTCTAGCGTCGACGATTGCCATTCGGCTAGGCCGGTTGTGTTGTGGGCGTAATGGCCGGAAATGTATTGTTTGCACATGTTATTATAACTTTTATAATTAAAAGTCTGCTGAAAGCTCTATGTAAAAGTGTAAAGGTAAGCTTCATTTTAAGAACGATTAGCTATTTAAATTGCTCTGAAACTTTGTAGTTAAATTAGGACAAGATACCTAAAATTAATTTGCTTGTTAAATTTCAAATGTACATACATTTTTCTAAATAAAGAACCATGTAACAACTTTTAAAATGCAATAAGTGACAAGGAGTATAAAATATTGGTCACAAAGTCATGCCGCAAACTGCCCATTATATTAACAAGACAAAGAGGCACCTCTAAACAGACGGTTATTTCACTTTAGGGAATAAGCTGGCCCGTTATCTGTAGTGAAAACAATGCTTTGCGCTACTTGGCACTTTTATAGGAGCAGTTTCGAACCTTACCAACTTACCAACTTTTTTAAAACTTCTGCAGGTTTTATGTCCTGGGTTCGAATCCCGGTAAGGGCATTTATTTGTGTGATGAACACAGATATTTGTTCCTGAGTCATGGATGTTTTCTATGTATATGTACAGTGCCGGTCACTTGAATAGCCTCACCTGAATTATATTAATGTTTTACGATTACCTCAAACAGCAATATAATTTTATGTAACGTTTGAATTTAAAATTTTATCTGTGATCGAACGGGAGACAAACAGGAACAAACTTGTTCTTACAGGTTGGTTTACGCCAGTCAGCGGTCGCGCGCGCCGCTCACATGAATAGCCTCAGTCTTGTTTCGTCCGTTGAAATAACTGATCGTGTGAATCATGTGCTTTTTTAATTAGTGTCTCTGATAACACAGATCTGGTGTAGTTTATTACACCGATTACAGTGACTTAAAATTGTGCTATATCGACATGGGTCGCGGTAAAAAACTTTCTGACTTAGAAATAGAAAAAATAAATTTTTATGCATCTCAAAAGCTGTCTAACCGTGAGATAGCTAAGAAAATTGGTCGTAGTCCTAAAGTTATAAATAACTATATGAAAAATAAAGAAAATTACGGCCAACTTTATAAGGGCCGAACAAAATTCGCCACAACTCTTCGTGAACGTCGACATATATTACGTGCTGCTTCTAACTCTACGAAGACTGCCAGGCAAATAGCGAGTGAACTAAATACTACAGCATCTATCGCAACAGTTCGACGTATTATAAGATCTGCTTCGCACCTCAAACGAAAGAAGTTAAAACTTAAAACTCCTTTGCGCGCCAATCACATCATAGCCAGAATATCTTTTGCGAAAAAGTACATGTCCTGGACAACACAGTGGCAAAATGTTATTTTTACCGATGAAAAAAAGTTCAATTTGGATGGACCTGATGGTTTTTGCTATTACTTTCACGATCTGAGAAAAGAAACCAAGCTATTATCACGTCATCATTCAAGGGTTGGTTCTGTGATGGTTTGGGGGGCGATTTCCTATTTTGGTGCTGTCGATATTGTTATAATGAAGGGAAAACAAAATGCGCAGAAGTATTTAGAATTGATAAAAAATGAGAGACAAAAAATTTGTAAAATTACATCAGGGCGCAAATGGATTTTGCAACATGACAACGCTCCCATACATACTTCACGCGATGTGATAAGTTGGTTAGCTGATAATAATATTGAAGTCTTAGATTGGCCATCCTATTCTCCAGACTTAAACATTATAGAGAATGTTTGGGGATGGTTGACACGCAAGATTTATAGCAATGGACGCCAGTTTAACAGCCCTGAAGAATTGTTTCAAGCAATCCAAACTTCATGGAATAATATGCCGACTAAATACATTTGTTCTTTATATGATTCAATTACTAATCGTGTTTTCGAAGTTATACGATGCAATGGAAGATCTACAAAATACTAAAATAAATTTTCTTCAGCGTTGGACACCTTTTGATTTTATGAGGCTATTCATGTGAACGATCTCTCTTATGGTTTTTGTGCTACCTCTTGTTTGTTTCTTAACTTATAATTAAATATGTTACTTTAACATGTATGGTGTGTCTTTTGTATTTTATTTATGATACCCCCTTTATATTAACTAACACAATACCACAAGAAATAATTCATTTGGAGGGTGAGGCTATCCAAGTGAACGTCACTGTATAAGTATGTATTTATCTATTTAAGTATGTATATCGGCTCTTAGCACCCATAGTATAAGCTTTGCTTAGTTTGGGGCTAAGTTGATCTGTGTAAGGTGTCCCCAATATTTATTTATTTGTCTTCGTGTTAATGACTAATTATTTCGCAATCAAGCGCCGCCCGCAGTAATGGGAATATCCATACTAATATTATAAATGGAAAAGTGTGTGTGTCTGTTTGTTTGTCCGTCTTTCACGGCAAAACGGAGCGACGAATTGACGTAATTTTTTAAGTGGAGATAGTTGAAGGGATGGAAAGTGATATAGGCTACTTTTTGTCTCTTTCCAATGCGATCGAAGCCAGCCCAGGTCAAAAGCTAGTATTTTTTATAAATGTATGAGAGATAGTAGAGATAATATTAATTATGGAACGATCTAGAATTTTACTTCACGTGGATATTAACTAATTCAACTTTATTTATTTAACAACAATATTTACGATATATAACTAATTTCAATGGATTTAAGGTTTTAAGGTTTAAGATTCGCCAGCGTTGGCCGCTGCTTCAGTATGAACCCCACTTATAGAGCCGTAGGGGCAATAGGTCATGCTTCATGAACTCAATACTCACGCCACTTGGTCTTCTCCCCGCTGAAGACCAGGTACTCTTCGCCAGCGTTGGCCAGTCCCTCGTCTAGTGCGAACCCCACGTTAAGGCTCCGGAAGGCTTCGGTCTTCACAAACTCTCGCATACCTCGTTCGCCACCTTTTTCTTCATCTAAAAAAAGCAATTACTTACTTAATTCGCGATTTTGCTGTTGACATCCAGCAAAGTGAATTTCCTCGTATGTACCTATCTACCTATCTTGAAGTAAATATTAAATCAAAAGTACTCTATATGTCTATTTAATGAGTTTATAAAGTATTTGAGGGCGCCATAAGTTTTTAAGGAATTGTGCGCTGTGGCCGAGCAGTTTTCAGGCATCTGCAACGATTGCGGAGTACACTGCCTTGTTTCGAGGCTTGAACACTTTGTTCACGATTTACTTCATATACGAGTAGATATATAATTTATTTATTTCAGTTTTAACCCTTAAATGCATAGTGATGTAAATATTCATCATGTATTTTTAACTCTATTGACAGCATGTCAAAATTCAAATTTGATTAAATCTTTGTCAAGGTCATGCATTTAAGGGTTTTATATGTTAAAAGCATTAGTGAATTATCTACTTTCTTCTTTAGGTCTTTACTTTTTCTTAAGCAGAACTGTTTCACAATTTACAGCGTTGGTACCTGCATTAGGAAGATCAAAGCACTTACGCCGACCGGTTCCAGGTCGTTACAAGTCCTTTACCTACAGCATTAGAGCCTCTATAAAATCTACCTACTACTAAGTTTATTCAAGTTCTTCGAAATCTTGTTTTACTTCTTAAGTAAGTCGATTTTGTTAACAAACGTTGTTTTAAATTTCATTTAATTATTTTTATTTACCAAAAATTAATATAACGGCTGATAAATAAATACAGAAATAACTATCCCTACTTCATTTTATTTGATGTAGGTGATATAATATAAAACCGTTTAAAACTTAATTTTGTTGATTAATATTAAACTCAGATTTTTTTATCATCTTATTGTTCCCGTACCCTTATATTATACCCTGTTATATTTTCATAAGCTAACGAAATAATATTTCCGTACATTCGCATTTGGCTTGACCCGTGGTAATCCGTCAGAATATTAAACCACGTTAAACATTCAGATTTGCATATTTCCAAAGGATGCGCCTAAATATTTACAATAAGAAGCTGACGCGAAAACTCTGGATTCTAGGCCACTGTTGTGTCTATTTCACTAAATAATTTATTTCCTTCGAGACACGCGATTTCTGTATTACGGCACAGCCGTGAACCGACCTCGGAAATTTAAAATACAATGCATGAACAGTAAGAAGCTGTTTGCTCACAATTGAATCTTGGTGAACATTTTTCTATCGCGCAAGATAGGTAGATAGCTAGAGAAGAAAGAATAGTAATGGCTAATGTACCTTGTAAGTACCTAAAGATTTACTTAATGGATGGCTAATTAATAAATGTCTGGAAACAAACATCAGCATTGATGTTGTTTCTGTGAAACGTAATTGAATAATTTTTAAGAAAAAAAAACCGCCGCTTTTGGGGTTCTGGTGAAAGGTACTTGCGAATGTTGGATTTTGTAGAAATAGCCTTTATTTGGATTCCAATAGTGTGGGAGTTACCTTAGATCAGTAGCAAAATTACAAACCTGGCACGAATGAGAGATGAACCGTTCTCTTGAGACGCTTCCCCTTGGCAATGAGCGCCCTCACTGCCTCCAGGTGTTGGATGGAGGCGGATTTCATGTCCTGTGTGCCGCGTCCGTAGATATTGCCATCTTCTATCTCTGCTGCGAATGGAGCGTGTTTCCAAGTTCCCTAAAATTAGCACAAGAATTCAGCCGTGTATATTCTGATCTAATTTTCAATTTGCTAAATTTGTTTCTCATCGAATATTTTCAAAATATTTGCTTTTGTTAAAGCTAGAACGAAGAAAAATTAATTTGCAATTAACTTTTTTTCTCTTAACGTATCCTAAAAATTTGCATGATTTAATAGTTCCATTTTAATACAATTTTGTTAGTAATTCCTGTTTGTTAGCGTACCTGTTGCTCGTGCATACTAAATACTTAAAATAAGATTGTTGATATTTGTTGATATTAATTTAAAATGTACCTTATTACTTAGAATTCTGATATTTGAAACCACATTGTGATTCTAAGACAATCTTATGAATACCAAATTTGACATTAAGACGATACGATACAGGTCAATTCTCCATTCAAACGCTCGCGACTATTTCTTCCCTGGTTTTTGAAGATAGAGCAATGATTTTTTCAACACAGATTATTATTATTTTTATCTGTGTCGGACCGTTTTGATTTTTTTGCTATTTTTAATTTTAAAAGACGCTAAAATTACCAATCAAAAATTTCTAAAAACGGCCTTTTTCAATATGGCTCAAAAAAAGGTGTGATACTCAAGATCGGTAACAATTAGCCAAAAAATCTAAACGGTCCGACACAGATTATTTCATTGTTATTCAGATTCTCAAATTTCGTTCCGTTTAAATAAGTTTTGAAGGAGGAAACAGTCGAGAGAACCTCAATTTTAAAGATTTTTTCGCAATATCTTTTAACTGAGTTGTTCTTAATGGACATTTTTTTTCGATAAATCTAGTTAATAACACTAGTATATTTAACTGAAATTCCCAAATTGAAAGGGGGACTCCTTTCCATTTTAGCATTTTCGCTCCTGTATCGTCTTAATGCTTAAAATTAAGGACCCATTTCCTTAATTCAATCACGTCGTGTTTGCATTTTCTGGCATCGCCTTTCAAAGCAGTAAAATTAGTTAGAAGGAAGAAAATTACAAGTAGGTAGGTAGATTCTTAATTAATTAAAAAGAACAAAATGAAACTTTGGTACCGAAATTTACTTGAGACAGGCGTCTGGAATACTCATTAGGGAATTGTACTTTACCGTGAATATAACTACTTATTTCTTTCTGATATATCTTGAAATTAAACTGGTCACTAGTTTAGTATAGGTAATTCTTTCATTGTATCTCTAATTATTTATATATTCGATTGTTTGTCTTATTTTACTAACAGACACAATGTCAGAGTTCATCCGATCAAGAGTTAAAAATAGCAGTAGTCAGCAGTTGAGGCTTGAAGCCCTCAATTTTATGCTAGCAAGACCTATTTCATCTTAAAGGTATGTTGTCTTATCTTACCTCTAACCGCACAACGTCAGGCCGTCCTTTTCGCACTATTTGTAAGTGCGACAGGGACACACCGATGCGATAAAGTTTATCCCACTAGTATGCTACACTCACTGAACGTACACAATTATATCTACGAATTTATCGGTATAGTTGATAACACACTCTCTAGCATAACTAGCTGGGCCATTTTTTTCAAAGTTGTCCACCCCACTTTTATTTTGGATTTGGACATTTTTATGTGTTTTCCACTCAGAATCGCGAGCTCTTTTAATCCTAATAGGAGAAAAAAAGTGTCCCAAGGTTTTTTTCCCATTCCGTTACCATTTTTTCATACATTTTGTATGGCGGTAACGGAATGGAAGGTTCGAAAAAATTGTATGGAAATCTTGGGACATTTTTTTTCTCCTATCAGGATCGAAAGAGCTCTCAATTCTGAGTATGAATCGCGTAAAAAATACCCACGTTACAAAAAAAGTGGGGTGGTACAACTTTGAAAAAAATGGCCCAGCTACCAACGACACTTATTAGGTGACACGTTTCGTACAATCACCTTAACTCGTTGCAATACGGTGAAAATGTAATACACATTATTTATGAAATCGACTGTACGTTTCTGAAGGTTACGTTTTCATGTAGTAATAAGGATCACTGAGATCCGGACTGACCTCCACTGGTACGGTATCCATATGCGAGTTGAGCAGTATAGACGGTAACTCTGGCTGCAGACCTTCCCAGGTGATCAGCAGCACTGGGTTGTTTGGTGATAAAACATGCTTTTGGCAGGCAAGCCCATGGCCGTCGCTTGGGCCGTAAGAAAGTTGATTGTGTCATCTGCAAAAATAGGGCTTAAATTAAATTAAGTACTTTATCCTAAAGCTGATATGTAAATTACACACAAATCCATTAAATATTTCAACGTAATGAACTCAATAAATAATACTGCTATATTTAATAAATAATAATGTTTACAGTGGCCGTTTCTGAAAGGATGTAACGTAATTTTTTTTTTAATTTTTAATAACGAGGAATAAAAGTGCTCATAATAACCAACGGCAGCAGAAATTACTTTTCAGTCCACAATTCCAGGCTGACTAATGAATCATTAATATTTTATAACATTCTATAAAATTCCTCTTGCATTGGTTCAATTAAAAATGTATTTGATGTAGCTTTATTTTTGTTCTTTATTTCTTTTAAGTCTTAGGCTAGGCTATTTATAATACGAATATAAGAGTAAAATACAAAACCACTTACAAAACAATAAAAATATATATGTATAAACATATTATAAAAAAACCTAACCTAGGCCCTAGGGTGCCGCCAGCAGCGGGGCAGGGCCCAGTAGGTAGCTTTATTATTATTATTTTTAGCTAATTTCACATAACATTTTAATCATTGAGATAAAGTTTTGTATATTGTAAAATAAATAAATTGTCTATGTGATACGAATAAATAAGATATATGATTTATTTTATTACATTACATACACTCGTTCCTGTGAGTTTCTTGCAACTACCATGGACCTAACTTGCTACATACTCGCTTATACTGTCCACTTGCTTTTCGATAAAAAAAAAATTTTAACATTTTTATCATAAGAAATTTAATAAGGAATATATGAAATAATTTTTTTTAATATGGAATTAAATACTTTCGAAGTGAAAAGTCATACATACATACATACACTGGTTAAAAACCTTAGATAAAGTAATATTTGCATATTTATATTTACCACAATATAAAATGTTTCATTACGTACTAGGATTCAACAAAAGATATCTCCATCTCACTCTAAAACACGTGCAATCATGCAGATGTTACTATTGAGAAGCAAAAACGTACGTGCTGAGAGAATATGGACGTTAAATGTATAAGGCGTACGGCTTAGTAAACAAAGTAGTTATGATCTTTTTTCTTATCGTATCCCAAGTCCCAATTTTGTCCCAGTTATATCCCAAGTCCCAGGTTTGTCCCAGTTATATCCCAGGTATGTCCCAATTATATCCCAGGTTTGTCCCAGTTATATCCCAGGTATGTCCCAGTTATATCCCAAGTCCCAGGTTTGTCCCAGTTATATCCCAGGTTTGTCCCAGTTATATCCCAGGTTTGTCCCAGTTATATCCCAGGTGTGTCCCAATTATGTCTCTTATAGAGAATCTATAAAAGGGTCGGAGCGAGCCGACGCGCGTCATTCTTAAAATATCTACAAGACTAACAGTGTCTCTGGCTTTCGTGTGTTATACTGGTGAGTGAAGTTGTTCTGCTATTGTTTCTCTGTTTGTTTTTACTTGGAAATTATTCTAAGTGATTGTAAACTTTGAAATTGAGTCTCTGTTTGATTGTGCGAGGACAATATCGTCGTACAGTTGAACTTAGACCTATGGTGGAATTGCTTTACCGTCAGTTGTGGGGTTATTTTAGTGTTCTATTTATAGTGTAGTGTTACATTTAAATTGATGTGTATAGTGAAGTTTTCTGTGCTTTGTTTCATGAGTGCCGTTAAGCAATACAAAGACTGGGTCGATGTATGGCTGGTGCTTGGAGATAAGTCTGTGTTTGGTTTTGTAGGGAGTAATTCTTGCAAAACTAAGCTTAGATTATAGCACGTAAAGGAAACTTCACTCGTTTGTTTAGTTGGTCAGTAAAATTGAATTTAGTAATTTTCTATGGGGTTATTTTGTGAAAGTTATAAGCCAGATCATTGTTTGTGACAGACTGTTGTCCGGCTAGGCGCTTCTTCCCTTACGGTGTCAAATAAGAGGCGTTTAGGGGTCTTTTTGTTCCAAGTGGAGGGCTTGGACGCTTTTCTATACTTACAAAAGCGTATTTTCTCACCGGTCTCAAAGAGTCCAACTGTTAGATGGAAGTGAGGACTTTCACGATTGACGAAAGGCATTAGGAGTAATCCTTGCTCACTAAAGTCGGCAGTATTTGAGGCTGGGGTCCTATATATATTTATATTTATTTACTCGGTGCTCTAGTCCATGCTGGCGTTGGTCGCTGGGGATTTCGGTTGTGATCGATCCATATCTAAGTAAAGTCTGATCGCAGCTGGGTCTCCCATGTGGCTGGTACTAGTGTGTCCTAGAATACTGGATATATACACGGATAGGGCGATCTACTCTCTGCTACCCTAGCCCGCGGGCAAAAGCAGAGGGGGGGATCTGACCGACACAAGCCTATAGGTTGCCTATCTCAGCTTCGCTGGCTGAACTGTACAGTTTTAGTAGGGATACACTTGTGCATATTCTGAACATTAGATCTATGGTAAGTGATGGTCTGTGTTTCAGATATGCTAGAGTAGGGAAAACGATAGGAGTAGGGTAGAGTCACACACTATTTCTATGAAAGTAGAGTTCTCTTATGATTGGTCTTGGAATATAATTGGTCAACGTGTATTGTGGAGAAATAATTTAACTACTACTATTTATATGGTTTAAATGGACTTTAAATGTGGTGTTTATTATCTTAATATATGTGGTAAAACTGGTAATTTATAAAACCTCTTATTACTTAATTTATTTGAGTGAAATTAATAATTGTGGTAGCAATTTCTGATTCTTCGTGTAGCATCGAGCCAGTGAGTGTTGCTAACTAGTTTTTCAAGGTAAATTCTATCAAGTTGGTTAGGGAAACAAACTATACTTTGGAATAAAAAGCATAAGTTTGTTATAGGGCCCAGTGGCATGCGAGCGCCGTCCACTGATGACAAGTCAAAAGCTTCAAGGAGTTACTAGACTTACTTACTTCGTTCTCAGTGGTAGCAACTACTCGGAGCCTTGATGATACATTAGAAGGGTCGAGAAGTTATGGTCTATTAGCAGTATTGGGGAAAAGGGGGGTTTAGCTAGGGAAAAGAAACAAAATAAAAAAGGGGTTAGTTTGTAGATAGATAGCCCTTCAGGCTTACTTGCTTAGGATGCCCGATAATGTGGTTTGATTGGGCCTAAGGATTCCAGACGGTATCGCAAGTTCTCACCCCAAACCGGAATCGAAAATAGAGCGTAGCCGATGTTTTCTAAAATATTTTTTAATATTTATTTCATGTATGTTTCACTCACTAACTTTTATTCTAAAATTCCTTCATCACGTCATTAATTTTCTCTCTCATAACTTTCTAGGCCTAAATCTGATAAAATACTCTTCTATAACACTATATTATTATGCTACAATAGCCTTTATTCTTCTTTAAAATATAAATAAATAAAATTTTTAAAAATTAGTCAAAAATACAGCTGATACCCATTAAAGGATCTAGGTTATCGCGGTTCACATCGAAGGGTTCTACTTATTCACGCTAGACGATCACAAGGCCAAATTTACGGGGTATTTTTAAAGGGGGGTTAGTAATACTAATGGTTAGTCAAGTAAGTAAGTAAATAAGTAAAGGTGAACGGGAGTTTAGTTACAATACATAGAATCACGCCTGTTTCCCATAAAGGGGTAGGCAGAGCACATAAAACTGCTTTGAAGTCAGAGCTTAAATATCTTATCACTTTTGTGTAATACTGTCATTTAGGTTGCCTAATTACGACATTAAATATTCGAATACGAGTTTCGGTAAAGAAATACATTCACATCGTGATTGTGATAAAAACGACATCAAAACATGTTTATTGACTTAAAATTGCACAAAACACAATGCACAAAATACTACAATGTTAAAAATAATATTACAAAATATTTATTAAAAATCTAGTTTGTATAATTTAATTAAGGCAAATGGGTTTTATTAAATTATACTAACTATTTATTTCATTAATAAATATTTCAAAAATTTGCCAGCGGCAATAATCAATAAAAATAAATTAATTCAACAATTTGGCGGCAATATCGCATCATAAGAGTCGAAAAAACTCAACTTCAATAAGGAACTACTTTTCCAATAACACGAGTATTCCAACTAGAAACACAAATACAAAGATTGATATTAACCAACCTTTACGGATTACCGTACAAGTTGCGGACTTAATGCCAAAAAGCATTTTCTACCAGTCAACCGTATCAAAATATGGCATAATCTTACTAATAACTGAATCTAATGCAACAGTTTCACTGGCATTGCACCGGGATCGATCCCAACCACTTGCAGCATCTACAATTTGCTCTCGTAACATTTGCTTAACACATACATACATACATACAATTACGCCTGTATCCCATAAAGGGGTAGACAGAACACATGAAACTACTAAAGCTTCAGTGCCACTCTTGGCAAATAAGGGGTTGAAAGAAAACGAAACTGTGACATTGCAGTGACAGGTTGCCAGCCTCTCGCCTACGCCACAATTTAACCCATATCCCATAGTCGCCTTCTACGACACCCACGGGAAGAAAGGGGGTGGTGACATTCTTAACCCGTCACCACACTGGCTTAACACCTTAGCGTTTATTCAAATTTTCGACTCTAAACTCATTGAATCAAGAGTATGTAGTCGACCCGTGTATTGTAAATTGTAATAATGATGCTAAAAAAATTATGTAGACACAATCTAGGATAATTTATTGGTCTCCACAAAATAATATATATCCTCAAAAAAGAACCTCGAATATGGATGCAGTGAGAAAAATATTACAAAAATCATAACTATACCATTACATAGCAATTTTATTAAAAACAAAAAGGAAATTTTTAAGGTAGGTAATTATGTTATTAGGTATCTTTTTACTAAGGTAAGCTGTTATTTAAAAAAATGTTGTAAGTTATTTTTCAGTACAGATGTTGTTTTTTTACGCACTAGTACGAGAAGTGGTTCATTATAATTTATATGTCAGGTTGAAACTTCGGAGGGCCATCTGTACTGAAAAACGTCGTACGATACACGTGCAAAAAGGAAATTCGCAACTCGTGTCGATTTAAAACACTCCCTTCGGTCGTATTTTAATTTATCGCCACTCGTTTCGAACTTCCTTTTTTACGCACTTGTATCGTAACGTACTATATAAAAATAATAATGTAGTTACCATAATTAACGTCTGGATGTACGCACTTCACTCTCAAATAATTTTGCAAATTAATTACTGCTGCATGCTTACTATAATCTATTTCTACAGTAGACATTTCGAAGCCTGCCTAATTGTTTTACTAAATTATGAAGCTGTTTAGAATAAACATCAGAACGAAATAAAAGCATAACCACAGCAACCATTTATATACTACATTTATGTACTTTGATAAGAACAACGTACACTAAACAAACAAAACAAATATAAAAAAACCGGCCAAGTGCGAGTCGGACTCGCTCACCGAGTGACTTGACTAGCAAACAAAAAGCTATAAGTATAGGTACTAATAAGCATTATTGTGAATAGTAGTATAGTATATTTTTTTATTTACGTTTAATTTGAGCTCTTTCCAACGACACCCCACTTGACCTAGTAACTTGAAATTTACAGTTTGCCCCCCTTTCATTTTGGCAATTTCCTACAATTTAGATTAATAAATAAAAAAATATATACGTTCTATTTGTAGAAGTTTACACTGTTTACAACTATTCCAAATTTCAAGTTGATAGCATTAGTAGTTCTCGAGATATTTAGTAATGTGACAGACGGACAGAGTCGCACCATAAGGGTTCCTTTTGTACTTTTTTGGTACGGAACCCTAAAAACTGTAATTATGAAAATAAGTGCGGTAAAATATTAAAAATAAGGAACTTTTTTGAGATGTAGGCATCTACCTATTTTTATATACCTATGCGCACATAAATTCACGCCTGTATTTCCAAAAGGGGTAGGCAGAGCACATGAGACTGCTCGAGTTTCAGTGCCACTCGCAATTAACGGGTTGAAAGAAACCGTAATAAGTACAATTTATTTCTTTATATCTTAGAATGACACTATGAATGAGAGTGGCACTGAAACCTGAGTGGTTTCATGTGCTCTGCCTACCCCTTCATGGGACACAGGCGTGATTGTATGTATGTATATATGTATCTTAGAATTTTTATAGCATTTTCTGCTTAACAAACATTTTAACTGTACGGTGTGCTTTTTTTGATATCATAATATGTATTATAGGTAACTTAAATATGTATATATGAGTTATTTTATGTGCAAGCACGGATGCAACTTATGACCGTGTTGAATTGAAAAATTTGAATATCGTGACCACAAAGTAGTGCCGTGTGTACAGTAAGTAGATTATTCCAACTTTTTAAACATCTCGTGACATGACAAACATATTTTAAATGTTTTAAAGAGGTACTAAACTTATAAACTTATTGTAGCGTAGGCGAGAGGCTGGCAACCTGTCACTGCAATGTCACAATTTGTATTTCTTTCAACCCCTTTTTGCCAAGAGTGGCACTGAAACTTAGTAGTTCATGTGCTCTGCTTACCCCTTTATGGAATACAGGCGTGATTGTATGTATGTATGTATGTACTAAACTTATAAACTGGAATAGATACGATACACTAAAGAAAAAACGATCAAGCCCACTTGTGGCGAAGCCGGGAATCGAACCCGGGTCTCCAGCTATAGCGGCTCACGTGCTAAACCATTACACCACCTCGACCGTCCAAAAAAAAATATTAAAATAGTTTGATTTGTTACATACTTCGGGAGGTGCTCCACTCTTAAATGTAGGAGAGAAGAGGCACTCCTTAATCGCGCATAATATATTCTCTATTTGTATGCGAGTAAATGAGATATCGCTACCACTGTGTACTAGTTTAATAAAATAATAAGCATACTACTTACGGACATGAAAATGTACGTTATGAAATTGGGATTTCAATTTCAGACCCATCTATTAAATCAAATCTTAAAGACATATAACCGTTCGAAAGATATTTTAGACCAATTTTGCAATAATTATCCATCGAATCAAACATTCAATTGTCTATCGATTTAATTAAATCATAAATCGAAAAGTTACGTTCTTAAATAACAGCATTTTTTCTTTGCTATGTGACAAATTGTTAAATAATAATGTGGAATAGCGCTCTCGAGGTGGTGGGAAATGGAACATACAATGGACATATAATATTGGCTTACATTTCGATACTTTTAAACTGGTTGCGGTAAAAGTACTGCATTGGGGATATTGAGTAAAATTGCGGCAAACACTTGCGTTTCATACTTAATATAATAATACTTGGTTTCCAAACGTTAGAAAATTATAAAAGCGCTCAATTTCCAAGGAGAAACAAAATTTAGCCCATGTTAATTTGTTTTTTAAAAGACAATTATGAAAAAATATTTTAAGTAGGATGTTCACCACACAATTGGAATTCCGATTTGTGAAAATCTACTCATTTTAAATATTTTAATACAGCAAATTCTTGACCTGTTGACCCCTGGAACGCCGATGTCAAAAATTTGCTACGGAATTAATAACCTTTGATTAGTTAATTAAAGTCCTAATGGTCTGAGACGGATACGGGACAAGACATTTGAGGGGTTATTATAACGATCCATACAGTTATTATAGCGATTGAAGATATTACATAATCAAATATGTAGATGTTTTTGTTTCATTGGCAAATGACAATGCGATCTCGTACGCTATTTTCGTCAGCACATGACAAGTCAGGATGGCCGAGCGGTCTAAGGCGCTGCGTTCAGGTCGCAGTCCACTTCTGTGGGCGTGGGTTCGAATCCCACTTCTGACAATATTTTTTTTAATTTTTAAGAAATAGTACCTACAATATTAAAACAAATATATTATTTATTTCTATTAAAATGATACTAACAGTCTTATAAATTTATATTTTAATAAACAATAATTTCTGTGGACCAATTATTGAGTTTTTCCAAAAAACCTTCTTTTTAGTTTCACAAGGATGCAAGTGCCAACACAAGCTTTGTTGATATAAGTTTTTAAAACAAACGCAACGTAAGTGAGCTCTTGATCTGTTTGCCTATCTAATACTTAAAATAATATTAAATTAATGGTATGTGTGCATATTTGTAATGTTTATTATAAACTTTGATGTAAAATTATTTCGTTTATAATAACAATAGGTTATCAGTGCGTGTCCACTTTTACCACAATTTATCATTGGTTGTAAATAGTAGGTTAGTACATAAGTATCTAACAGATAGTGTACAGAAATAAAACTTTATCAGTTGCATAAGTTTGAGTCTCACGGGATTGATATCACGATACACGGTGTAACATGACGAAAACGAATAATTTTAACATTGTATTCCTGATCACATTTCAAAACTAAAATGTCATATAATTTTTAATGGGCTTCGCCTAGTTTCAGAGATATTACTACAAATAATAAACAACTTTTTTGATGTCGTGGCGTATAACCTAAATATCATAATATTCATAATACATGATCACCTTTAACCGTTTTAAACAGTAAAAATGACGTTTTAGTTACAAGTCACCATCGTCTTTACCTTCAATAATCTCAATATGCGTCCTTGCTTTAACCGTATACCTTACACCGTGTTTTTTTTATATCTGTTTAAGGAAAGGTTCTTTAGATCAAATACAATTAATTTATCTAAGATAGTTTTTCTTAACTCTTATTTACTGTTATTGAGTTATTCGAAAAAAAAAATAGTGATCAAGTAAGACACTACTTTTATTATTTTCTAATTGAATTATTTATTTTGACCTGTGCCGTCAGGTACTTGACACAAAACTTTTTGTTATCCTAAGGTACATCACACTTATTAATTACTAGCTATAGAAAGAGACAAAAAGTAGCCTATGGCACTCTCCATCCCTTCAAATATCTCCACTTAAAAAATCACGTCGATTCGTCGCTCCGTTTTGCCGTGCAAGACGGACAAACAAACTGACGCACACACTTTCCCATTTAAAATATTAGCATGGATTTTTATGTATATATTTTTAACCGCCGCCCAAATCTCAAGCAAGGTGGTTCCCAATTCGTCTATGTTTTTTTTTTTTTTTTTTATGTTTGTTCCACGATAGCTCCGTCGCGTTACTGGACAGATTTTGAATTTTTTTTTGAATGTATATGCATACAGATTGGTCCCATTTTTATCTGAACCCAGTTCTGATGATGGGATCCTGGAGAAATCGAAGGAACTCCTCAAATCTGAAAGGCTTACATATGGTGATTTTTGTGTTTTTATAAGAACAGTATGCATTTACGTACGGAACAGTGACATTTGGTGCAGTGGAACTGCTGATGATGGTCAGAACGGAACTCCTCAAATCTGAACGGCACACTTATAGTGACTTTGGTATTTTTATAGGAACAGCATGCACTTACGTCCAGAACAGTGACATTTAGTGCAGTGGAACTTCTGACGATGATCAGAACGGAATTCCTCAAATCTGAACGGCACACTTATAGTGACTTTTGTATTTTTATAGGAACGGCATGCATTTAAGTTCAGAACAGTCACATTTATTTGTTAGGAGATTTGTTCTCTTTGTTATGCTTACATATTGAGTTTTAAAATGTTGTCAAGCTCGATTTCTTATAATCGGATATCGGATTCATGAGGAATTCAGGAAACTCTTCAAACCTGAACGGTATACGACATACGTATATTCATTTGTGTTTCCATCAAATAATCAAAGATTTACATTTAAAGCAGTTTAAAAAAATACCTACACATTTCTACATAATCCAACATTCAGAAGTACATTGCACCAGAACCACAAAAGCGGCGGTTTGTTTTTCTTAAAAATTATTTTTATGTTGCTGATGACAATGATGACGTCCGAATATAACGGGAGTAAAAAAACACGGTGTATATTTAATATAATTTATTATGTTATCTATATTTAAACTTCTGATTAGCAGAAACGTCTGCAATCGATCCAGAGGCCGTGAGTTCAAGTCTCACCCAAGGCAGACATTTTCCACTTTTAAATGTTATCTATAGGTATGTTCGTGCTCGGATTCGGCGGGACGACACGCGATTTATCCTGATCCTAATGGGCCACGCGATGCAACATGCCCCATGTCATGTTACCATTTGTTTCATGTTTTTGCCAGTTAGATTGCATGAAAATGGTGTTAAATGTTGTTATCATGTATCAAATTATAGTAATAGCTAAGTATACTGCAATACTACAATATAATATAAGTAATACATATAAGCTAAAGTAGATATAGGTAGAAAATATATCTAGCATTTATACCAATAAGAATTAAGTAACGTTTGCCGTTCAAACAAACACAATAACGGATATACCGAAACTTTGCTATTTAATCCCAATCAAGTTAAACTAAAAAGTCAGGCTTTACTTACATCGCATTGCAATGGATAAGGAGTATTTTCTTAATATTCAACCTTTCCATGCCCCAACGTTTCTCAGACCCGTCTTTTCAGTAGGTACATTTCCGTGTTTTTAGACGAAAACGAGCTTCCTATTTGAAAAGGGAAACAAATGAGTGACATCTTGAGAAGCAACTACACGTAGGTAAAATCATTCCCGTCTCTGCCATATTGTAAAAAGGTTTACATTTCAGCGAGCGGATGGTAATGCAAATCGTAATTTGCGAAACGTCAGCAACGCATTCATATGCAAGCAAGTGAAACATGGTACAAGCTTGGCAACAATGGACTTAATATTGCAGCGAACCTTCCACTTTTTCGGTTCTTAGAGTTTTTATGTATTTTTTCTTTTTTTGTCCTGGGTCGGACTTTAGAAACAACCAGCCTAGATAAAATGAAGGTAAGTACCTACTTTAATAAAACCAGGCCCCGTAGCCGAATGGCATTTCTCCGACGCCAAACGAAAGCGATACGCCGCTGGCTCTGTCGCGCCAATACGCAAGCGCGATAGAGATAGATATCTACTAGCGCTTCGTTTCGTGAGCGTATCGGTACCCTGGACATAATTCAATAACTCGTCCTTTTTGATATTTTATTGGGTATTATTATTAAGCATCAAATAGTAATTATGTACATAGATAAAAAAAAAGACGATCGTATTCATATCTTATAAAAATCATGAGATAAAGTACATTATCCCACTTTTCGCTAACAGCAAAATAGTTAACCGAAAACTTTGTTAGATTAACTTTGTGGTGCACTCAGATGCGATCAGTTATTAGCGATATTACACAGAAAATAAATCTGATTGTGTACTTTTTTTTACCGTTTTCATTTAATGTGAATATCTAGGTAGGTAAAAATGGTGACCATGATATATATATCAATTTGCATTGTATTAAGTATATATAGACATTTAACACCGATCTTAAACATATATTTTTAACGCTTAAATAAACATGAATTTCTCAGTAGGTATAAATTGTAACTGAGATTTTTTTGCTTAAGACCAGGTTTTTGTGTACTATAATCATGATTTTATCAAAATTAATACTGTGAAGGTCGCGCTTAAGAAACTGTAAATGTCAGTAATTTAAAAGGGTGCAAAGTTGTCGTAGAGCGGCTGTCGCGGGGCGGGGGGAGCGCGCGGGGCGCGGGCCTGGGAGAGCGCGCCGCGCACCGGCCGCGTCACCGCGGCGGATCGGTTAAGAGGCCTTATTCCTAAAGACGAGCGTTTTTTGCAAAATAGAACCTTTTTCATTCAAAATTATAAAGAAACTATAAATGATTATTAAAAAAATGATAATGTTCCTAAAAGTACATATCTTAAGCTAGAAAGTCAATTGGTACTACTTAAAAATATGTCTTGTTATACTTCCGAAAAATCAGTTTTTTCGGAAGACGTTTTCAATTTTCATAGTGGGATAGCTCGTTTAGAATCGTGATTGTTCTGTTAAAAATGTTATTTGGGGTAATAAATGATCACAATCCTATTTGTTATATCCTGTACGAGTTAGCTAATACTTTGACATTTTAAGATTTACTTGAAATGGTGGATAAATAACCTTCCGTATCCTCCCCATTTTTTCGATAAAAAGAGGTTTACATTATGTATTTTTCCTGCGATTCCTGCATTTTTTGTAACTCTTAAATAATATTATCCTAAACTAGAACTTCTTATTGACCTATAAGAAAAAAATCATACATATACGACATACCTTTCTGTCGATAGATATGTTTTTAAAACACCTAAAATTCGAATAAAAGACACTGTGCTAACGCGAGCCCGCTCAGTCTGCGCCGAGCGCTCGAAGACAACGGACCTGCGTTTGATCGTCCGGCGCACCTAGCTTTCGTAAGCAGCTCGATAGTTCCGAGAAGTGCCGTAAACTGCGACTAAACAAATCTTGATCCTTTTTACACCTTATGCAATTTTAGCATTCGACATGCTTTTCATATGATTTTGGATTTTAAGTTATACGTGAAGTTTGTTGAGAATTTGAATTATTATTATATTTTGGGACCAGGATGAGGTTCTGGTTCTCATGATGATGGAGTCAGGCAGGAGATGTTCAACAGAACTGCTATTCTACTTATCATAACTCCACCATGTTTGGGCTCATTAGATTTGGGCTGATGAGCACCATCGATCTAGATGAGGTCCAAGGTCTCATGATGGAGTCAGGAGGTGGTCAACAGAACTGCTATTCTCCTCATCATAACCCCATCATGTTTGGGCTCATTAGATTTGGGCTGACGAGCACCATCGAACTAGATGAGGTCCAAGGTCTCATGACGGGGTCAGGAGGTGGCCAACAGAACTGCTATTCTCCTCATCATAACCCCATCATGTTCGGGCTCATTAGATTTGGGCTGACGAGCACCATCGAACTAGATGAGGTCCAAGGTCTCATGATGGAGTCAGGAGGTGGTCAACAGAACTGCTATTCTCCTCATTATAACCCCATCATGTTTGGGCTCATTAGATTTGGGCTGACGAGCACCATCGAACTAGATGAGGTCCAAGGTCTCATGATGGAGTCAGGAGGTGGTCAACAGAACTGCTATTCTCCTCATCATAACCCCATCATGTTTGGGCTCATTAGATTTGGGCTGACGAGCACCATCGAACTAGATGAGGTCCAAGGTCTCATGACGGGGTCAGGAGGTGGCCAACAGAACTGCTATTCTCCTCATCATAACCCCATCATGTTCGGGCTCATTAGATTTGGGCTGACGTGCACCATCGAACTAGATGAGGTCCAAGGTCTCATGATGGAGTCAGGAGGTGGTCAACAGAACTGCTATTCTCCTCATCATAACCCCATCATGTTCGGGCTCATTAGATTTGGGCTGACGTGCACCATCGCACTAGATGAGGTCCAAGGTCTCATGATGGAGTCAGGAGGTGGTCAACAGAACTGCTATTCTCCTCATCATAACCCCATCATGTTTGGGCTCATTAGATTTGGGCTGACGAGCACCATCGAACTAGATGAGGTCCAGGGTCTCATGATGGAGTCAGGAGGTGGTCAACAGAACTGCTATTCTCCTCATCATAACCCCATCATGTTCGGGCTCATTAGATTTGGGCTGACGTGCACCATCGCACTAGATGAGGTCCAAGGTCTCATGATGGAGTCAGGAGGTGGTCAACAGAACTGCTATTCTCCTCATCATAACCCCATCATGTTTGGGCTCATTAGATTTGGGCTGACGAGCACCATCGAACTAGATGAGGTCCAATGTCTCATGATGGAGTCAGGAGGTGGTCAACAGAACTGCTATTCTCCTCATCATAACCCCATCATGTTTGGGCTCATTAGATTTGGGCTGACGAGCACTATCGAACTAGATGAGGTCCAAGGTCTCATGACGGGGTCAGGAGGTGGCCAACAGAACTGCTATTCTCCTCATCATAACCCCATCATGTTCGGGCTCATTAGATTTGGGCTGACGTGCACCATCGAACTAGATGAGGTCCAAGGTCTCATGATGGAGTCAGGAGGTGGTCAACAGAACTGCTATTCTCCTCATCATAACCCCATCATGTTTGGGCTCATTAGATTTGGGCTGACGAGCACCATCGAACTAGATGAGGTCCAGGGTCTCATGATGGAGTCAGGAGGTGACCAACAGAACTGCTATTCTCCTCATCATAACCCCATCATGTTCGGGCTCATTAGATTTGGGCTGACGAGCACCATCGAACTAGATGAGGTCCAAGTTCTCATGATGGAGTCAGGAGGTGGTCAACAGAACTGCTATTCTCCTCATCATAACCCCATCATGTTTGGGCTCATTATAAATATGTGGAAGGTCGTTAATAATAATAAATGTTTTATTAGGGTACCCCTACATGTAAAGAGGGGGCAGATATTTTTTTTCATTTCAACCCCAACGTGTGATATATTGTTAGATAGGTATTTAAAAATGAATTAGGTTTTACCAGGGGCGGCTCACTCCGCGTTTCTATCGCCGCGCTGCAAGTACATGCTTGCGGCCGCGAGTTCGCGGCCTAATGAGGGGTGGCGCGCGTTCTCACGAAACGCACTTTCGCACGTTCTATTGTTACTTTACGTCGCGAGTTTTTTTAAGGTTCTTATGCGATGTCCTCTTGTGGAATGGCTAATAATGCTTAGTTAAATAGATATCATGAATAAAATAAATACCATAGGACATTTTTACACAGATCTACTATTAATAAGTACCCCGGAAAGGTTCAATAAGGCTTGTGATGTTGGAACTTAAGCAAAAATATATAAATACTATAGATATACCTAGAAAGTACCCAAGACTTGAATATAATAGTATAACATTTTATCTGAGTATTAATTCGTTTTAATCCATAGGCAACCTTATCGCCGGACGCCGCGCACGTGCGGCTCGTTTCTTTGTAAGAATTTTGTAGGCATTTAAAAAGGCGGCATGTCGTAAACATCAGAGCAGTGGGCCTTCTGTACTTGTACTATTATATATTCTGTGGTTTTACTAAGATCGATTTTTGATAATTTTCATATTTTCGGAAATAATCGCTATAACTTTTGAACCATATGTTTAAAAATATGAAAAAAATCACAAAAGTAGAACTGTACAAAGACTTTCTTTGAAAATTTATTTTGAACTTTATAGGTTAGTTTTTGAGAAAAATACGGAAAACTACGGAACCCTACACTGAGCGTGGCCCGACACGCTTTTGGCCGATTTTTATTTTATTTTAATACTTTTCTGTGCTATTCATACATAGCCACCCTAGGGGATTCAGTATAGACAGCTTCTTTTTTTTTCTTTCTGCATATATTTCTTTCCGCTTTTAAGTTTATTGTAAATAAGACTGCTTGCCCTTACATTGAGATTATAATTACATAATGCTATTAAATTAAATCTAATGAAGCGTTGTTTTATTTCCTAAATCTCAAAACCCTTTAAATCGAATATGTATAGTAATGAGCAAAAATTTTACCGCAGGCTTTCCAAACCGACGATGCTTGATCAGCTACTTTTAGAACGAACATGTACATATTTTGATTTTCACCCTTTAAAATGTTTCTAAGACGCAATGTTTTGCAAATTTGGTCACGTCATGCACAGTTAAACTGTGGAATGAATTGTCGCCAGCGGTATTTCCGGACCAATGCGACCTTCAAACCTTCAAGAAAAGAGCGTACATCCATCTTAAAGGCCAGCAACGCACCTCCAACACTTCTGGTGCTTCTAGTGTCCATGGGCGGCAGTGATCGCTTACCATCAGGCAGCCTATCTGCTCGTTTGCCTCCTATCCCATAAAAAAACGTTTAATATTTTTTAAGAAAAAAAAAAACCGCCGTCTTTGCGAATGTTGGATAAGTTGGATTATGTAGAAATGTGTAGGTATTTTTTAAAACTGCTTTTAATGCTTTAATTATTTGATGGCAACACAAATCAATATACGTATAACGCTAAGGTTTGAGGAGTTTCTCAATTCCTCATGAATCCGATTATAAGAAATCGAAGCTTGACAAACTTTGACTTGAAAACTCAATAATTATGCTTAACAAACATAACTAAATAAATGTCACTGTTCTGAACTTAAATGCATGCTTTTCTTACAAAAATACCAAAGTCACTATGAGTGTGCCGTTCATATTTGAGGAGTTCGGTTCTGACCATCATCAGCAGTTCCACTGCACCAAATGTCACTGTTCCGGACGTAAGTGCATGCTGTTCTTATAAAAATACCAAAGTCACTATAAGCGTGCCGTTCAGATTTGAGGAGTTTGGTTCTGAGTGTTCTGACCATCATCAGCAGTTCCACTGCACCAAATATCACTGTTCTAGACTGGACGTAAGTGCATGATGTTCTTATAAGAATACCAGTCACTATAAGTGTTCCGTTCAGATTTGAGAAGATAGGTTCTGATCTGACCATCATCAGCAGTTCCACTGCACCAAATGTCACTGTTCTGGACGAAAGTGCATGCTGTTCTTATAAAAATACCAAAGTCACTATTAGCGTGCCGTTCAGATTTGAGAAGTTCCGTTCTGGCCATCATCAGCAGTTCCACTGCACCAAATGTCACTGTTCCGTACCTAAATGCATGCTGTTCCTTTAAAAACACAAAAATCACCATACGTATGCCTTTCAGATTCGAGGAGTTCCCTCGATTAGTCCAGGATCCCATCATCAGAACTGGGTTCTGAGAAAAATGGGACCAATCTGTATTCATATACATTCAATAATTTTTTTTTTAATCGGTCCAGTAACAACGGAGATATCGAGGAACAAACATAAAAAAATTAAAAAAATAAATAAACATACAGACGAATTGAGAACCTCGCCTCAAATCTCTCAGATTTGAGGCGACGGTTAAAAAGTGACACATCATGAGCAGTTCCAATGCACCAAATGTCACTGTTCTGGACGTAAGTGCATGCTGTTCTTATAAAAATATGAAAGTCACTATAACTGTAATAATTTCCGAAAATATTAATATTATCAAAAAACGATCTTAGTAAACCCTTATTCATTTTTAAATACCTATCCAAACATATATCACACGTTGGGGTTGGAATGAAAAAACAAATCAGCCCCCACTTTACATGTAGGGGGGGTACCCTAATAAAACATTTTTTTCCATTTTTTATTTTTGCACTTTGTTGACGTGATTGATATACATATTGTTACTAAATTTCAGCTTTCTAGTGCTTACGGTTACTGAGATTATCCGCGGACGGACGGACGGTTGACGGACGGACGGACGGACGGACGGACGGATGGACAGACAGACATGGCGAAACTATAAGAGTTCCTAGTTGACTACGGAACCCTAAAAAACAGAAATCACTATTAAACTATTCTCTAATTTCAAGTTCCTAACTAAAATTTTCCTAATAAAAAAAAACAAATTGATCCCGCTACAAACTTTCACCCCCTTTTTCCCTCTACTAGGGGTGTAAATTTTCATAATCGATTCTTATCTCTTCGAAATTTTGTTAATGCAATCTATACAAATTTCGACTTTCTAGCTTTCGTAGTTTCGGCTCAGCGGTGTTGGTTGTTGAATCAATCAATTAGGAAACCTGAATTTATATATGTACATGTAGACTAATACTATACTTTTACTACATTCATATACCTTATTTACTACTACCATACCATGAATATGAAATTAAATAAAGAGTCCCCATATAAAATTGAAAATTATGTTATTAGCAATTTAATTCAAAACTATCAAGATTATTCGTGTCTGCGTTGAAACGCGCGTTGAGTTGCCGGTGCTCGCGTACCGAGCGCCAACGCCATCTATCGATGGCCGTTTCGTGAAATTGATGAGCGCTCTAAGGAATAAGGAGTCTTAATAGGTTAGGGACGTAAGGTACCGGCCACACCAGAGCGTCGCGTGTCTCGGGGCGCGGACGGACGTCCGCGCCACGCCACCTGAGTGTAATTCAAAAATCGTCTCCTCAGTACATTTTGTATAGGAAGGACGTAAGACGCGCCCCAGGCGGCGTGGCGGCGGCGTGGCGCGCGCCGCGCCGCCTGAGACTTGGTGCCAATAGGACCATCTCGGGGTTATACCCGTTCGATTAAAAAAATAATTTGAAAATCGGTCCACGATTCTCGGAGATATCGAGTAACAAAAAAACCGACCAAGAGCGTGTCGGTCCACGCTCAGTGTAGGGTTCCGTAGTTTATCGTATTTTTCTCAAAACAATTTTCCTAGAAAGTCTTTATAAAGTTCTACTTTTTTGATCTTTTTTCATATTTTTTTAAACATAAGGTTCAAAATATAGAGGGGGGGGACGCACTTTTTTTTCCTTTAGGAGCGATTATTTCCGAAAATATTAATATGATCAAAAACCGGCCAAGAGCGTGTCGGGCCACGCTCAGTGTAGGGTTCCGTAGTTTTCAGTATTTTTCTCAAAAACTACTGAACCTATCAAGTTCAAAACAATTTTCCTAGAAAGTCTTTATAAAGTTCTACTTTTGTGATTTTTTTCATATTTTTTAAACATATGGTTCAAAAGTTAGAGGGGTGGGGACGCAACTTTTTTTTTTTTCTTTAGGAGCGATTATTTCCGAAAATATTAATATTATCAAAAAACGATCTTAGTAAACCCTTATTCATTTTTAAATACCTATCCAACAATATATCATACGTTGGGGTTGGAATGAAAAAAAAATCAGCCCCCACTTTACATGTAGGGGGTACCCTAATAAAACATTTTTTTCCATTTTTTATTTTTGCACTTTGTTGGCGTGATTGATACATTGGTACCAAATTTCAGCTTTCTAGTGCTTACGGTTACTGAGATTATCCGCGGACGGACGGACAGACAGACAGACAGGGGGAAACTATAAGGATTCCTAGTTGACTACGGAACCCTAAAAACATTCAGTCGAATTGAGAACCTCCTACTTTTTTTGAAGTCGGTTAAAAAAACAACCTTTATTGCCGGCCGGCAAACGGCTAACCGATTGAAACAGAAACATAAATGAAAAGAGAGGGCGAACGGCGACACCTGTGTGTCGGCGATTTCAAAGGTAAGCGCACGTGCACCCGATCTCGCTACCTACGCCCAGGTGCGGGCGCGGCTTTCGACCTTCGCGCCGTGCAATAGAATTTAATGTCGGCTGCTCGTGTGCGGTCTGTTTGTTTTATAGAGTGGCGGCATTTTCAACATCAAAGGGCAAAATTCTGCAAAATTTTGTGCAAAATTCTGTTATATCAATAACTTCTCACGTCACTAGATTATCGACTTTGAATGTCGAGTATATTTATAGTATCATCACTTTATTTCAGTGTACGAATTTCGTATGTGTTAAAAATCATTGTTCTAGCTTCATAAACCAGGGAGGAAATAATGGAGAGCGTTTATATGTCTTGTTTTGCCTTAATTCAATATCATCACATATTTTTGTTGCTGATAAAATAATACATCCTATATATCAAGGCCTTGTAGCTCGGCGAAAGAATCGTGATCGCGGAGTGCGCTGGCACTGATTATAATTATTTTGTCCAGTTATTATAATAACCTATACAAAAAGTACCGATAGAATAGGTATTCTAATCTATATCTGCATAGAACTATTTAAAACAAACCACAAAAGTTCATAGTTGATCGTTATTGGTACAGTCAGCAACTCAGCTGTGAATACAGATAAAGTGCCAAATATATGTATACACATACCTTAATGTACCAAGTACCAACACTTGTACAGGAAATAAAATACTCTATACATATTTTTGGCACTTTGTCTTGCCAGCTGTGTTGTTGACTGTACACGATCTAAAAAGGAGCCGAACGGTTATTATAATTACGCGGCGACTTGCGTAGTCGGCGGCCGCGCGATACATAGTGCTGTCTCTGTTCAGGCCCCGTAGCCGAATGCCATTTCTCCGACGCGAAACGAAAACGAAACGCAGTCTGGCTCTGTCGCGCCAATACGCAAGAGCGATAGAGATAGATATCTACTAGCGTTTCGTTTCGTGAGCGTTTGTGCCATTCGGCTACGCACCCTGTTCTCACTACCACGAATTTGAAGAACAATATTGCTGTCTCTCTCAATCTTTAGGCGTCATTCATATATTACGTCATACTAAATGTGACAATCCATGTTAAAGGATTAAAAAAGCGTGACATTGGGGGGTCCAAATAGTAGTCCATAAACCACGTCTTTGACCAACGTGAGTGATATCTCTGTCACTCTTTACGTCTTTACTAACAGAAATTTAAATAACAATAGTGCTATCTCTGTCACTCTTTACTAACAGAAATTTAAATAACAAAAATGCTATCTCTGTCACTCTTTACTACCAGGAACTTAAATTATTATAGTGCTATCTCTATTCTCTGTCACTCTTTACTATCAGGAACTCACAGAACACCCCATTGTATTGATCTGTGTCAGGAACTTAAATTGTTATAGTGCTATCTCTGTCACTCTTTACTACCAGGACCTTAAATTATTATAGTGCTATCTCTGTCACTCTTTACTGTGTGCGGGAAGTGCACATACCACGAGTTTGACTAACATGAGTGCTATCTCTATCACTCTTTACTACCAGGAACTTTAATTATGATAGTGCTATCTCTGTCACTCTTTACTACCAGGAACATAAATTTTATTATTACAGTGCTATCTCTGTCACTCTTTACTACCAGGAACTTAAATGATTATAGTGCTATCTCTGTCACTCTTTACTGTGTACGGGAAGTGCACATACCACGAGTTTGACTAACATGAGTGCTATCTCTGTCACTCTTTACTACCAGGAACTTAAATGATTATAGTGCTATCTCTGTCACTCTTTACTTCTAGGAACTTAAATATTTTTTTCGGTTTCGGTTTTGGTCTTGGTTTCGGTGTCGGTTTTGGTGTAGGTTTCGGTGTCGGTTTCGGTTTCGATTTCGGTTTTCGTTTCCATTCCCGTTTCGGTTTCCGTTTTCGTTTTCAGTTTTGTTTTTGTTTAAACTAACAGAACTAAAACTAAAACCAAAACCAAACCAGAAACGGGAAACCGAACACGGGAAACCGGATATCGGATACCGTATATCGGATGCTGGTTACCGGTTACTGTCTACCGTTTACCGGATACCGGTTACCGTCTACCGGTTACCGGTCACCGTTTACCGGATACCGGTTAACGGTCATTGGTTACTGGTTACCGGTTACCGGTCACCGAATACCGGAGACCCGTCACCGGTTACCGGTTACCGGATACCGGTTACCGGATACCGGTTACCGGATACCGGTTACCGGTTACCGGATACCGGTTACCGGTTACCGGATACCGGTTACCGGATACCGGTTACTGGATACCGGTTACCGGTTACCGGTTACCGGATACCGGATACCGTTTACCGGATACCGGTTACCGGATACAGGATACAGGATACCGGATACCGGTTACCGGTTACCGGTTACCGGTTACCGGGTACTAGATACCAGAAACCAGGTTTTGATTTCTGGTTTCTCATGTTACAACGTGTATAGATTAGTCGATACCAAGTCGGACACTTCCGATTAGGCGATTTCGGCTCGCATTGTTACGCAGCATTCGAGTGTTGAGTTTCTCACACATGAGGCCCCCTAATAAAATTTGTACCACTCATATTATTGATTTGACTCTCGCAACACAAACACCTCATGCCCACACAAATACACACAAAATAAAATCATTCACAAACTTCAAATCATTCAAAAACTCAACAGTCACACGCGCTCCTCGCGGTCCTCTAAGAACTCCCTCGCGAGAGTCGACACTTCAAAATGAAGCGACATCGCATCGGCTCATCATCCACAAATCCGAAAAGATCCACCGATAAATTTGTACCGGAAAGACCTCACCGCGACAATGTCATATTACCCAAATTACTTCAAAAATCCTCTGAAAGTGAAACAGTTCATTAGGTTTACCGTAAGAGTGAGTGAGACAGACACGCACTGTGCTTCAAATTTGCCTCGCCAAAATACGTTACACACGACTCGAAAGAATACAGTCTTAAGCGCCGCAAGCTTTCATACATATTACGTTGTTGTGATCCAAGCATCTCGTCAAGCTCGATAGGTACTATTATTGAGCTAACGACTTGACCAGTTTAACGTGACCTATCGGACTCTTACTCTTATACTGGACGGTGAAATATTTGTTATCGAAGCGTTTTGAAAACGCGGCGCCCTTGATATGAAACACGTGTTGACGACTCGCCGCCCGTTCCCGCTACTACTATACTAGCTATACCTACTCTGTGCACGACCTTATTCTGCAGGTAATAACGTTCATATTAAAGCGCAAGTAAGAAAAATATCAATTAAGTAATGAATCTTACATATTTGTTGTTTAATTGATTTCGTATAGTACTAAGAATATATTAACGGCAAAATTTACCATCTTTCAATTTAGTTAGGTATTTTTCCTTTCCTAAAATTATCAATATTTAAGATTTTGAACAAGCGCCAAAAGTATTGGTATAAGTTTTAATAATTTATCAACACACGTAATATTATATTCATAATAAATTGCAGGATTACGGTTAACAATATTTTCTAGTGAAATACGCCTGAAAATGTGTAACTTACTAAACCTTCTTTATAAATGATAGTTCTGTATTAATTATTTATAAAAATTAGATGTTTTTATATGAAATGCAGGTGTCACAACATAATACAAGCACTTTTTCCGGATTACATTTAATACTTTAGTTATAAAATCAAAAAATATTCAAAGTTCGTTTTTATTTTTTTTTAAATTGAATCAGAACCCTAATTTGATTAATAATTTGTATTTTAACTATCACTAATGATACTTTATACGACAGAAAAAGAAAATTACGGTTATCGAATTATGTCCAGGTCAAGCTATTTTTCCTGGTCTACATTCGGCTAGCCACCCTGTAAACCCTTTAAAGGCGCAAAAATATGCCACTCTCTCTTATAGCTTTACAAGTCCCGTTTGCAGGATTCGTTGTTTAATATATTATTACAGGCTACCTACTTGTCGAATTAAATTATACAATTATAGAAAACCCAGGAGTTCAAATGAAGTTCTAAAAGAGTGCACTCTAAAAATACGTGGTGACATAATTAAAAATCGAATGGAAAGTAATGATATACCGCTTCCACTCCGCCTAGTAATGAACCAGCCGACGAAGTAAGTACTTAGTTGTGTATTGTAAGGGTATTAAGTAGATTTATTAGGTAGGTAGGTTCGCGTAATATAGGTACTTATTACAGTTAATACGTGCTTGATGTAATTGTCACAATCAAGTCACAATGGTCTTAATCACCACGTACGATATATAATATCGTACCTGCTAATGCAGGGGCGGCTAACTCCGCGATTCTATCGCTGCGCTACAAGTTTAGTACATGTCGACGGCCGCGAGTTCGCGTCCCATTCAATGGTAATAATGACCTTGACGCGGCGCAATAAGATTCAATGTCGGCTGCTCGCGTGCGGTCCGTTTGTTAGGTAAGAATTTAGAATGGCGGCATTTTGTGAACATCAAAGGAGTGAACCTTCTGTACTTGTACTATTATATATTTGTGCTATTAGCTCTTAAGTTCTTTATGGCAATTTCCGCATTATCGAAAATTTCCTAAAACGGGATCGACCAAAAAATAATTTCATCATAGAATCAGGGGGCCGATTTTTTTATGTCGACTATTCGATTTCGTGAATTTCGTACAATAATATACTACTAGCGATTTAAATTCTACTAATAGGATCAAAAACGAGTGGTATCACTAGATTTAACATTACTAGCCGTCCTTTTTCAAAAAAAGCATTACGTCGTTTTCCACAGACTTTCGAACGGCGAGTTCATGCGTTCGAGATTCAAAAATCAGTCCTCAGCGGGCCGATTTTTGAGTCTCACGCGTTCGAATTCAGAAAATTGTCACTCACCTGTCAGTCACCGTTTCCAACCGGTATTTTAGTGACAAAATCCCGTATGCGAGATTCAAAAATCGACCTCCTGGTCACAAAATTTTACGAGAATCGGTTGAGGATTTTGACCTGAAGAGCGTTCAACATCCGGACATACAAAAAGCCAATCGAGTTAAACCTACGCTGTCGCTCCATCAATTTATTTTTATAGCCGACTGTACGAAATGTACGAACAAAACTGCACCAATCACCAGTAAAAAGTTGAAATTAGGTAATTTATACAATTTTTCTGTATTTATTCTTGGATGCCGTCATTCACAAGTCACGAAAGACTTTGGATAAAATGCCGCTTGGGTATTGTAAATGTACAAGAATTTGTTGAATGGCGTGATTTTTTTGTGGTATTTAAGGTGAAGTCCTAAGCTTATCCCTTCAGAAGGTTATCTTAGTTTCAGGGCTTATCTTAGTGTTACTACAGAATAAATAATACCACTGTCATGTTGTTTAGAAAGGACACTTCCTACGTCGAATATTTTGTCTCTAAGTGATTCAATTAGTTAGGGCTGTCAAAATCAAGTAGGTGATTAATTATCTCATCTGTGGTAGCACGCAAAGGGACATCAACTTGTACTCGTACCAACTATATTTATACTACTCTTTGTACCAGCCCTAATAACTTCTGCGTAGCATTGCGAGCCGAATGGAGCCGAATTTCCCGAAATGGACAGTGTCCTACCACTCAATTATAAAAATAAAAAATAATGTTTATTTATCAGCTCACAAAGGATTCCGAATTTTACAATAAAATTAGGTAACTAGATTAACAATTTAATAGGTGAGACAATATGTTGATAATCCTTTGTGAGAGACTGGAGTCTGAACTAGGTTTAGACCTGTATAACAGTAGGCCTAGCACATGATTGCCGCGAGAGTATATTTGTGCATCCATACAATAATAACTGACCTTCCCAAACCTTACAAATAGGACTAAGGTTCGGTCTGCTGAACAGTTTCTTTGTTTAACCAAAAGGTGAACGCCTATCACCGCCACCTAGCGGCTTTCATCGTCAACAAGCCAGTGTGGAACTAACGAATGGACGCGGAGCCTGAAACCCAACGAAAGCTTTCAGCTGAAGTTCCAAACCCACCCGGTAGATGGTGTTCACTTGTTGAAATTTGTTTTCTAAAGCAGTAAAGTGTTTATTACTATAAAATACGGTCAGATGGCAATAATTTCACGTATTATTTGACTCATTGTAGTAACTGACTGATGTTTATCAACTACCAACTTACTCGTACATTGTATTTGTTTACAATATTTCAGTACGAAGGTACTTTTTACTCTTGATACTAAACTGAGCAAAACGTACTCTCACATCTTTATAATAAGCAATATGTACATCTACTTTAGACATACATAAATGTAATATGTTTATACTACCTATATATTTATATTTTTTACGTCTTTACTTACCTTCACTTTAATTTGTCATAGCGAAATATTAATTCAATATCCAAGCCATAAAGTTAAAGCAATATCATATCGGAGGTGTCCCCGGGGCCGCGAAAACTTGACTCCGCGTCGTTCGTCACGCCAACTTTTGTCATACAATACGTTATAATACTTCGTAGCAAGGATGATTTATATAGGACTAGCTTTTGCCCGCGGCTTCGCATGCGTTAGAAAAAGAGAAAAAGTAGCTTATGTCACTCTCTATCCCTTCAACTATCTCCACTTTAAAAATCACGTCAATTCGCCGCTCTATTTGGCCGTGAAAGACGGACAAACAGACACACACGCTTTCCCATTTATAATATTAGTATGGATTTACTCGATTCTTTTTAGTTTAACTTTATCGATAGTACTAATGTCGTCTTGGCTAGGCCCCCGGAAACTTGCAAGTCGCCGTCCGTCACACCGGCCTTTGGCAGAGCATTATAAATGTGTGAACTTGGGAACAAAAGTACGAGTGGCGTTTATTTCAGGATGTTTGACGTCGGCGTGACGTCACACGCGATATATTTCACTTTGCCGGAATGTATTGCTTTACTGCATCTGCTAAATAATGTTGATAGCCCGCCTAACTACTAACCCAGTTCTGATGATGGGATCCTGGAGAAATCGAGGGAACTCTTAAAATCTTATATTAGGTATACGTTTGACGACCGGTCTAGCGCAGTCGGTAGTGACCCTGCCTGCTGCGCCGCGGTCCCGGGTTCGAATCCCGGTAAGGGCATTTATTTGTGTGATGAGCACAGATATTTGTTCCTGAGTCATGGATGTTTTCTATGTATATAAGTGTTTTTACATATTATATATATATCGTTGTCTGATTACAACACAAGCCTTCTTGAGCTTACCGTGGGCCTCAGTCAATCTGTGTAAGAATGTCCTATAATATTTATTTATTTATTTATTTATACGTATGTATTCCCCGAGTGGTTCAAAAAGTGGAATCTTGAGCGTCATAACGTTCGCTAAAGTTTCCGATGTAAGTATTGGTGTGATAGAAAGGGAGAAACGATTTTTATCGGCCTGTAAACTTTAGTGAACGTTTATGAATACCTACGGGAGTTTGAGTTTTTTGAGTCTTCATTAGTAAATCATGCATTTACTTTCCAATACAAGTAGTTTTTTTTTGTATTATTCAAAGAGCAAGATCGGCCATACCTGTAATTGTACAGTGCCCAACCCACGTCAACTTTTCTTTTTAAAATTGACCTCCATGTAGAGTCTGCCAGGGAGGTACAATTGATTGAGTGCCACTGAATTTGAGGTCGTCTACGTGTCCTCCTGAATAACTTTGAAACCCTGAATATATTAATGCTAATGCTAAAGAATAAAACCTTTATACCGCTAACCAATTTCAATTAGGTACTTTTTATAAGTCTGGGCTGACATTGAATCATCATCCTCCTTGCGATATCCCGGCATTCGCCACGGCTCATGGGAGCCTGGGGTCCTGGGCTGACATTGAATATTAGCGTTATTTGATTAATGAATAAAACACTTAATTTTATTGGATTACTTTTACGAGTGAAAGATGGAATGAAGTAGCAATAAAAGTAAACATAATTAAATACAGAATTCGGTATTTAAAGACGGTCAACCAAATCTTGGCACTAAAAAGGCGGTAAATTTGAAAAATGTATTGCCGTTATAAATAAAGCGCGTGCCTTTCTAAACCCTGACGCCGGCGCCGGCGGAATCATCGGCGAGCCATAACACTTGAAATTTTTTAGGGGCGAAGGTTTAATTCTCATAAGGTTTAGTTCGCGTTTTTTTAATGCCATGATTTTGGTTGACCGTATATGACTTCAAAAATAAATAAATATTGGGGACACATTACACAGATCAACTTAGCTCTAAACTAAGCAAAGCTTGTACTGTGGGTGCTAAGCGACGATACACATACTTAAATAGATAAATACATCCATGACTCACAAATATCTGTGCTCATCACACAAATATAAGTAAATGCCCTTACCGGAATTCGAAACCCAGGACCGCAGCTTAGCAGGCAGGGTCACAACCGACTGAGCCAGATCGGTCGTCACCTTTACTGACCTTTACTGTTAACTTATATGTGTGAAGTAAACGAAATTGAAATACCTATAGTAGGTACCTACTCGTACCTACACCTAAAGTATTATTTTCGTCTGTTAACTTCAAGTCATTGTATAATAAAAATAAGAATAACTTTATAGCCCATAAAATGTACAACAGATAAAACAGAGATCTCCGCACTAGGCTACGCGCTACGCCTGTATCGCGGGTAACCAGTTACAGTTGAAGTAATTGAGTTAGTTACACAATGCAAATAATCTTAAGTAATTAAAGTAACGAATACAGATAAGTACTAATGCTTTTGTATATATGTCATTGTTTTTTTTTTGCTCATGTAACTTCAAGTTTAGGTTTTGGCTGAATGAAATACCTAAATATTGTAAAGCTTGTCTTCACAATGCACAAAACAGTTTAAGTAGCTCGTATTTCGATTGTCTATCTCTCTGAATAGGCTCACGGCTCAGGAGCCAAGGCAAGTCGGGTGTAAAAACTAGGTCGCCAACAATACCTAGTATACCTACCCGCGTTTTGTGGAGACAGTGTCCTGAATTATTCAAATGCGTAATTTAGATGAGCAAAATGAAAGCGAACCGTTTTGATAAAAGATTTACTATACTAAGTATATTTATTTAGCCCAATATTGGATATAAGACTGGTTTTTCTACTCAAGTAAATATTACTGAAAGATTTTTTTCTATTAACAAATAAAAATACAGTAAAGATATGTTATAACCTGAGTAAAATACCAAAAATTGCTCGAAATAATTAAGTAAATTAAAGGTGACAGCTGCTGACTAGAGCAACTGACATTTATTGAGCAACACTGTCAAACATTGTTACAATTATGTGAAAAATAAATAAAAAATACAATTATTCAAATACAATTCCCAAAAAAAATATGTCTAACTTAAAGCTATTTTATACATTAAAAAAAATGGAAAAGTGTACAAGTGTAAATACAATTATTACAATACAATTAGAAAATCAATGAAATTAAAATTAAAAACAATAATATTAAATAAGTCTAAATATGCGGAAAGAATAACACAAAAAGTCTCTGCGGAAAGAGTAGAGATGTAGAATGTGAGGAGATCATACGTACAGACTTAATCATAAACCTTAATTGAACCGTAAATTATTTCCAGCATAAAATACAGGTGAACACATAAAATACAGCATAAAGTTAGTGAGAGTTAATTCATAACTGACAAATCCCTCGCACATCTCTAAAATTCTAACGCAGCTTAAATAATCTTCAAAAATAAGCATATTTCGTTTGCTAACGCTTCAAACCCGTGTATCAAGTCAAAACTTCAATTACGTTTCCGAGCGTTGACACTCCAATATCACAAAAGGGATACTAGGACACTAGTCCTGATGGAGGACACGCGAGGGAATAGCAGACGTAGTGACGCCTCCAGTGTTGAGGGTATCTTAAATAAGTACGTTACAAATATTTATGAGTTTGTTACTGTGTTTCACTCGGTCACAATCAGTAGTATAAAAATAAACAATACTTCTAACTACAAATCAAAACTTCAATTACATTTCTGAGCGTCGACACTTCAATACAAAAGGGATACTAGGACATTCCTGATGGAGGACACGCGAGGGAATAGCAGACGTAGTGACGCCTCCAGTGTTGAGGTACATACATACATACATACAATCACGCCTGTATCCCATAAAGGGGTAGGCAGAACACATGAAACTACTAAAGCTTCAGTGCCACTCTTGGCAAATAAGGGGTTGAAAGAAAACGAAACTGTGACATTGCATTGACAGGTTGCCAACCTCTCGCCTACGCCACAATTTAACCCATATCCCATAGTCGCCTTCTACGACACCCACGGGAAGAAAGGGGGTGGTGAAATTCTTAACCCGTCACCACACAGGCTTGAGGCACAGTGTTGAGGGTATCTTAAATATAAGTACGTTACAAATATTTATGAGTTTGTTACTGTGTTTCACTCGGTCAGTAGTATAAAAATAAACAATACTTCTAGCTACAAATCAAAACTTCAATTACATTTCCGAGCGTTGACACTTGAATATCATAAAAGGGATACTAGGACACTTGTCCTGATGGAGGACACGCGAGGGAATAGCAGACGTAGTGACGCCTCCTTTGTTAAGGGTATTGTAAATATAAGTGCGTTACAGATATTATGACTTTGTTACCGTGTTTTTACTGGGTAATAAAAAATATATACAAGGTGTTTTCTGTAACACGAGCAAATAATTAAAATGATGATATGTTGTGAATACGTGGATTTCTAAAATTTTTCATAATAAATAGCTTCAACGAAAGAGCGTTTTCACTGTATCTGATCCGTTATCGGAAGGATATAAAAGGCAAACGTTAGAGATGATGCGTATAGGATGTCGATCATCATTACGTCTATTATCGGATCGGATAATGTGAAAACGCGCTAAGACATCATCGTTGTAATTGAACTTAAAATAAAAACAATAATACTGATCATAAACTAAACCTTAATCTAAAAATAAATACCTAAGTAAACTAACTAAAAATATTGAACTTTCTTGTCACGCTATTAACGTGACAAATTCCGCAAATTTTTTTTTTAAATAGCGCTATTTATCTACCTATAATAAAACGAATTATATTTTAAGTCGCTGAAAATGCTGGTTAGTTTAAATTGGTTGGTTGTTGCTCCCGTTCCCGTTACATAAAGCATGATATATACCTATAATAAAACAAGACGGACGATCTCGACATCGCCGAAAACGCCTACATGGTTGAGAAATTGTATTGTATACTGTATAGTGTGATATACTTGAAACTGTAAAGACAATAGGACGGTTTAGGTTAGGTAGGTATTGTTTTTTTTTTTACAAAAGCCAATGAATTCGTCCTATATTTGGATTACTAACTGAATTCTACAAGTCAGACCTCAAAGATACTTGAGCAGCCACTGGAATTACTACACAAAGGAATATTAAATTCTTGGGAATATAATATGTACTTATAACAGGTCAAAGGACGTTGTACGTATGTACGTACTCTTGGAGGTAGGTGTTGTGACTGGCAGCCGAATAAAATTTTAACAATTTATACAAATACAATATGATAGTGTTTGTCAGCGATTTCTATAGGCATTTTTCCTTGTTTTACATATGAGTATACGTAATGATTCATGCAAGATGAACAATAAATTAAACTGTTCATAGGTTGCACTCCTGAAAATGATTAGCATTGTTCAGCTACTAGTAAAGTCCCTAACTTTTGAGTTTTTTTTTTACTCTTTTGAGTTTAGAATATTTATCATGATCGTGCAACTTTGCCACACCCTGTACATATACTTAAGTACTCTACATTTCATATACACCTAAATATTCGTATCCAAATACACAATTACATATAAAAACGCGGAACAATTCATTTCAGAGATAGAAACTGATAATATTAAAAATACATCAACGACCTCGACCTTCCTTTCTGTAATAGTGGCGAAAGAGGGACAAAACTATAAGTTACATAAGCTCATCTCTCTCGCACTTTAACGATGATTAACTGTAGGTAAAGACAGATTTAAAAGCTTTCACATGTCATCCATGCCACTGGAATAAGGTTCAATTTAGCGCAGTCTCTAAGAATTATTTATTCAAAATATGTGATTTTAAATGCGCTAGAATAGAGAGATTATTTAAGAGACTTATTTTAGTCGCAGCATTTGAAGATCTCGCGATTCTCGTGTCATCGTTCTAATTACCCTGAGATCCTAATTTTAGATAATTATTACTAGCTTAAAAAAAAACATAATATGATCATGTCACTCCAGGGTACGTAGCCGAATGACACAAACGCTCACGAAACGAAACGCTCGTAGATATTTATCTCTATCGCTCTTGCGTATTGGCGCGACAGAGCCAGACTACCTTTCGCGGCGTTTCGTTTTCGTTTCGCGTCGGCATTCGGCTACGGCACCTGATTGTAGCCGAGACAAGATACGAAACGAAGCGCTAGTAGATATCATCTCTAGCGGATTGGCGCGACAGAGCCAGCGGCGTATCGCTTTCGTTTGGCGTCGTCCTTCACGACAAAACGATTGTGTAGACGATAGGACGAATTCAAGGGTTTGACGTCCTTCACGATTTTTTTTTAAGTGGAGATAGTTGAAGGGACGGAAAGTGACATAAGCTTTTTGTCTCTTTCTAACGCGAGCGAAGCCGCAGACAAAAGCTAGTTGTTTATATGGTAAGATCATGTTTACGACAGTCGATGTCCCGTGTTTTATTGTTAAAATGAAGTACATTTTAATATAATACTTTGGCACTTACTGATTCAGGGAAACCAACAAACTAGTGAACCGTAGAAATAAGTTAAGATAGCAGACGTGGTTCTATACTCGAATACAATACTAATGCGAGCGAAGCCGCGGGCAAAAGCTAGTTACATTATAATTGTAAGGAGATAGTAAACAGTCCCCAAACGGAGTTACTGGAATCAAAATTTTCACATACTTTCCGTAACTACTAACAAAAAAACCGGCCAAGTGCGAGTCGGGCTCGCGCACAAAGGGTTCCGTAGCAGCAAATATAATAAACTTATTATGTCAATTTATACACCTGCCAAAATTACAGTTAAATCAACCTATCTCAAAAACTATAAGAGATACTTTGATCAAACCAAAAATCGTTGAAAGAGTTAATTAGCATGCATCACCTCTATTTTTTTTAGAATTTTATACCCCGTAGTTATAAAAATAGAGGGGGGGGGGACATACTTTTTACGACTTTGAGAGCTGATATCTCAAAAACCGTTCACTTTAAGAAAAATGTTTTTTAGAAAACTTTATATCATTTTAAAAGACCTTTCCATTGATACCCCACACGGGTATGTACATCGAAAAAAAAATTTTCATCCCTCAGTTACATGTATGGGGGCCCCACCCCCAATTCTTTTTTTTTACTATTTAGTGTCATAATTTTGTAGCGGTTCATACAACACATATTCCCATCAAATTTCATCACTGTAGTACTTATAGTTTCCGAGTAAATCGGCTGTGACAGACGGACAGACGGACAGACGGACAGACGGACAGACGGACATGACGAAACTATAAGGGTTCCGTTTTTGCCATTTTGGCTACGGAACCCTAAAAACGTACCTCAGTACCATACAGAAAAAGGTACGGTGGCCTAGATGTCGCTAGTAGCTAGATGGCGCTAATATTAATATTTGACATTTTAAAACATGTCAAGCTAAGAATATGGGCCAAATTGTCAAAACTGAGGTTCAAAAGTTTTAAGCCTGTGTCAAGAGATGGCAGATTATGCACTGTGATTACACTGCATAATCTGCCACGTTTTTTTCTTACACTTTATCTGTCTATACGGAGTTATATATGTCTTTGCTACTAAGAATAGTGAAGGACTACTCTTGGCTAGAGGGCCAGATCGGTTATGGCCGCTGTACACATATGGCCAACGGTTCCACCAACCCTTTGTGAAACCCCTTGGCCAAGATAAGAGCCGCTGTTTACACATTGGCGAACCAATCACTTGGCATTGGCTCTTCATGAAAGATGGACGTGGAATGGAAAAGTCTAGGAAATTCTAGGTCATAGACATTGTCAGAAAAATTTGATTAAAAAATAATAACCCCGTAGTAAAATTAAATTATTTGAAATATTAACAATTTTTTGAATATTCTGATAAGAACATTTATCTTTTTTAGGAAATACATTAAACATTTGCAAGGTTATTTTATTTCCTAAAATCTACACTATTATTGGCATAGATAAACTTATTATTTTCGTAAATATTTCACTACTGTCCTCTCTGACGGCTGACGACCAACTGAATGAAGCGCCAACGTGTAAACGCAGTTGGCCATTGGCGCCAAGATCCTTTGAAGTGTGGACAAAAAACCGACACCAATCGGTTGGCCGGCAAGCGCAAGCGCCAACTGCCAACTTACGGTCAAGTAGCCCTCTACAGTCTACACGCTTGGCCAAGGGGGTTGGTGGAACCGTTGGCCATATGTGTACAGCGGCCATTAGAGTCACCGCTCTTGCATTGAATGTATGTAAAAAAACGCGTGAAGTCGTTAGAATAGCTTAGCAATAACAGAAGGCCGCATAAACCTTTGTATTCGAACAGGGGTGAACAAATGTCGGCATGAAATTATGCCATTACAGAATCAATCACGCCAAGTTCAACGACTATAATTTTGCCATTACCAAAGGGCAGTACAATGCCCCACGTCATGTCAATTTTCCACGGGTAAGAATTTTCGTAAATTTTCGCTCAACATAAGCACGGGAGCCCTGACCCGATTGTTAGTGGTAATCAAGATTAAAATCAACGATAGGTAGTGACCACGACGCGCCGTCAGTCGGCGAAAAGTTACCGCCACGGGAGCACCATAGACGCGACGCGACGTAAACAGCCAGTACTTCACCGGCCGAAAAAAAAAACAATAAAAAAAATCGAATGACGGAATCGGAGTTCTAAATTCGAACGCACGAAATGTGTTCAGACGGTTTTGATTTTTTCGCGAAATTGACGTGTGCATGTGAGAGTGCGAAAACTTTTAAGTGATGTGTTAGTGTTATTTAAGTGCTCAAATATTAGGTTATGGTAAGATTTCTTAACAGGATTGCAATGTCTGGGTTCTAAAGTAAGTTTCATTAAAAAATACGCACGTATACAATTCACACAATGAATACAAGTACAGCTGACCTTCTCAAAAGGTTCATTAAATATTTCTATAGCCTCGGCTTACGGTCATTATCTTTGATAATATGACCTAGTGTGTGTTTAATAAATCCATAGATGTAGGAACAAGTTCAACAAAGTTTTTAATACTTTATACCTACGATTATACATGTATTCTGTTAAAAAATTATTTTAATAATGGTATTACTTATTAGTCATTGTAGTCCGTAAAATGAAATATTTCCCACGTTTCACCAAATCACTTCCTAGTAGGTATCAAAACCAGGTGATTTGGTTTTGATACTTACTTATAAATCAATGTAGTTCTTCATAAGTAGAATAGTTTCTTGTAACTAATGCCCTTAGGCCCACTTGCACCAACCACTTAACTCAGGGTTAGTGGGCTGTTATCTGTCAAATTCCAAATAAAGTAAACAATAAAAATAAAATAACCCTCGGGTTAACCCTCCATTTTCATTGGTGCAAGTGGCTCTTAATATAATACTGATTGAAACTAAAAGTAATCAAAAATACTGTTCATTTAAGAACCAAATAACTAAACTGCGTTGTGCATCATCAGCATCACATCAATGCAATAGGTAACTCACATGATCATTAATAAACCTCTAGTCGTCTAGACGATAACGTTCGACGAAACCTATTTTCAGTGACGTACCGGAATAGAGAAACGGCTTAGGTAACCCTTTTAAGGGTACCTACTCATGAATCAGTACACAAACGGAAGGTTTTTGTACTTAATGACATACATTTCACCCTTGGCCCAGGGTGTGTGTGTCGAACATATCTTGAAAAAAGTTCTACAGCTCAGTTACAGTTCAGTTATAGTATGAAGAAAATACTTAGTTCCAATGAAATTCCAGCAATCGCTTTCGTTTGGCGTCGGAGAAATGCCATTCGCGTACTTAGTCCCCGCAACATTACATTTACGTCCCCCTTACATTTGTCATTACCTATCTAATTGAAAAATATGTTTAAATCGGATTTGTCTCAACTAGCAATAGGTATATTATATATTTTCTGTTTTCTATATCGGCAGAAAGTATCTTAATAAAGGATAGGTAAAAGAAATATTTAAATCGCGTCAATCATGCCTCAAAAAGTCTAATTTCTGCACAAGCTCCACTAACACACATCTTTCGACACTTTACGGCTCCATCACAAAATTGTCAAGTATAATTTAAAAGCCAAAGTCCAACATAAAATAAAGCCGCTGTTTCCACGTGAAGAACATAAGCATTTCTGGCGGTATCGGCATCGTGAATGCATTGTCTGGGTGCACCCATGTGGAGTAATCTTTTAAGCTACAGAGGTATATTTACGTGTAAATGTAAATACCTACCTTCCTGCTTAATTCACAAAGCTTTTCTCTACGCGATTAGTGAGTTAACGGTATCCATACTAATATTAAAAATGGGAAAGTGTGTGTGTCTATTTGTTTGTCCGTCTTTCACGGCAAAACGGAGCGACGAATTGACGTGATTTTTTAAGTGGAGATAGTTGAAGGGATGGAGAGTGAAATAGGCTACTTCTATCTCTAGGCTATTGCTATCTCTTTCTAACGCGAGCGAAGCCGCGGGCAAAAGCTAGTTGTTTATACACATGTAAGATTATGTTTACGACCGTCGATGTCCCTTGTTTTATTGCTAAAATAAAGTACATTTTAATAGAATATTAGGCACTTACTGATTCAGGGAAACCAACAAACTAGTAAACCGTAACAATAAGTTTAGATCGCAGACGTAGTTCTATACTCGAACAATGCTTCTAAGATGTGAGTAAGATGACACTTTGATACCGATCTGTCAGTGTCAAAACTGTTCGATACTAACATAATTATTTTATCCATGTCAAGATATTATTTGACCGAATCGGTGCACTAATCTTACAAAAGGCTGCGTAGCCAACATGCTATAATAGTCGTCAACACTCCGTAGCATTCTCTCTACGATAAGCGCATGGTGTTTATCAAGGACCATATGGGGCAGACAATGCCCATACAAAAAAGGGTACGCCTGAAATGTATGGGCTTAAAACCAGATGGCGCTGTTTCGCAGCCTGGAAGTGACCAAAATCATATTTTCCCGAAATATTTTTGCGTGTTTTTATTTTTTATGAGAACAAATGACATGCTTTTTTATTTTAATATCATGATATCACGTCAATAATAGAATAGGCAAAAAGTAGGCATCATCAGTGTAGTTATAGTATTTAATAGGTGGCGCTAAAAAAATGGAGGTATACGATTCTTAGTATGAAGATTGTAAATCCTATATATTTATCCTATTGTATATAATTAATTATCTTTTCCCCTCACTAGCTCGGAAACACGTGTTTTGTCCTTTAATACCAGCGGGTAAAAACGCATTTTATCCACTAGTGGGTAAAGTAATTTGACCTTGAATAAAGTCAAATTAACTGATAAAAGTAGGTGAATCTAGTAATAAAGATGATTTACCACCTGTGGAACTACTGGAAGCAGTGATAAACGCATTTTTTGCGTTGTAGTTTCCTCGATCGCTATAGTGAGGGGAAAAGTTTTGTGTTACACTCGGGTGCAAATGTATTTTACTTCTCGTGTGTTAAAAACTCGCAAGTTCAGGATTCTATTCTCGAACCACTCGCTTCGCTCGTGGTTCAACTATAGAATCCTTTCACTTGCTCGTTTTTCGATTCCACACTCGGCGTTAAAATACAACTTTGCCCCCTTGTATAACAAATAACTATTGTTATTAGAGCAGTTAATTTGACTTTATTCAAGGTCAAATTACTTTACCCACTAGTGGATAAAATGCGTTTTTACCCGCTGGTATTAAAGGACAAAACACGTGTTTCCGAGCTAGTGAGGGGAAAATAACTATTGGTGTTTACACTAAGCATATTTGAAAATAAATCATACTTGGTAAAATACGAGTATACATAGACATTAGACATGCCGGAGACCTATTGCAGGGATATTATAAGACATTATTGTCCATCGGTCCCGTGTGAAGTAATTCCGTAGTATTTTGGGAGTAGTTGATTTATTTCGCGAACCAGCCAGCTCTATTCCTGGATAACATTAGCATTTATATAAATTCGGAAACAAATGTGACAAGCACTTGGCGACGCTAGAGTATGCGAATGAAAATGTAAAGGTGAAAATGAAAATAAATACGTAATATTGTGTGGCTTTCCGTACCTGAAGGTTCCTTATGTTTTAATTGCAATACAGCTAAACTGTGGAATAAATTGTCGCCTGCGGTATCTTAAAGGCCGGCAACGCACCTGCAACACCTCTGGTGTTTCGGGTGTCCATGGGCAGCAGTGATCGCTTACCATCAGGCGACCTGTCTGCTCGTTTGCCTCCTATCCCATAAAAAAAATATCGGATGCGAGGATATCGGATGAACAGGACCTCTTTTATCCGATATCCTTACAGAAATTATGATAATAACGATCTTTTAACTTTTTGACATGCAGAACCGTCTGCAATCCGTTTAAGTATAATGCTCTTACGGTAGATGTCACTACAGGTCCCATTTACCAATATGGTGGAACATTTCGCTGGCTTGGTTGAAGTCTTGGTGACTCAGTCGGCAGAGCGCTGGAGTATCGATGCAGAGGCCGTGAGTTCAAGTATCAGCCAGGGCAGTAATTGTCAATTTTTAAATTTATTCTAAGGTTCACGATGTTATTGAACCCGCGATAAAGTTAAGACTCGTGGAATATATCTATGGAAACGGTTTATATCGCGTATTGAGTTAAAAATGTCGGGATGTATTATAAATATTATAATTGTAACGAGATATAATCCGACAATATCGCGATTCATGAAAATAAACATAATTTTATTGGCGCTTGCTCTGTTTGTACGTAGCCTTTACCTGAAATAAAACCTTTTAATAGAATCCGCTTAGTATTTAAGCCGCCATCTGTTTTAATACGCTCAATGTACAATAGAGATTAAGAGATTGTAGAACCTGAATATTCGCATGTTTGTAAATATGCAAGTTTATTTATTTAAGCAAATGACAAATTGTACCTTATAATGCCAAATGCCAAAGTGGCACAAAATTGGAACTAGGGTGTGCAAACCGGTTAACCGGTTAACCGAAAAACCGGTTAACCGAGACTTTTTGGCCTCTGTTAAAAACCGGTTTTTATAGTCTCTAACCGGTTAATAACCGAAACCGTATTTATTTCTCAAAATTTGGAAAATTTTGCATTAAAAGGTTCAAAAATACGTAATTATTTAATGTTTTGTAATAATAAAGATTTATTTGTTACTTTTCATTGACAACATTATTATCTGTAATGATTTTATTTTAAAAATTAGTCCCGAGTCTACTCAATTACACATTTTATACAATACAGTAGAGTCCGGTTAGTATATTACGACTCCGCATAGACCTAACGTCCAACCTCTTACAACGACATAAGCACAGGTAGGTATTTGGTTTTCGTATGTGATAGTATGAAAGTACATCCGTTTATTACGACTCCGATTTTAACGACCAGCCGCTTTTTACGACACATTTTACACAGAATCCGTCCGTCAAGTCCGGTTGCAAAGACGAGGACAACGTTTTCAGTTTTACTAGTAAATTGAGGAAACAAGGCTACTTACACCCGAGCACGGCCCCCAGTCTTGCCTACAACAAGTAGCAAGATTACATTGTGGCCACGTAACTTTTTGGAGTATTGCATTTAAAATTTTAACAATTTGTTCGCCTCGAGTCTAATCTTATAAGCTAAATAGAATCCAATTTGTATTTTTCGATTGCGTATAAACTAGCTTTACTTACAAATGATGAGCAAGCACGCATACTAAAAAGGACTTTTCTAACTAAACAAGTCACAATAAAATAAGGCATTAATACAATGATGATAATAATACCCTGTAAATAAACCTATTGATTGAAATGTTTTAGTAATAGAGATGTAGACAACTTTTAATTAAAAGAAATGAAATTCGTTTTGTACGACATCTGGTTAGTACGACGTAATATCAGCGGTCCCTTGAGCGCCGTTGTAACCGGAGTCTACCGTATATTTCAAACTATATTTTTTAAAAGAAAGGTAAAATGGAGATCTTGGTTTTCATACATCAATTGCTTGTATTACTAGGGGCTATGGGAGCTGTAGACCTTCGTGACATGCCTAGAAAACGCAACTGTCGAATCACATTCAAACTAGGGCTTGTGATATACGTGTTACACGCGGAACCGTAGCTACGTAGCCTTAGCACCGGCGGTGCTAAGATCCCGTACTACACGGTCACGTCAAAGATACGTATCCGTTTCTGGATTCGGCTACGTTCCCGCGAATCTCGGCTTCGGCTCCTCTCCGCTCGGTTGTTGAAAGAGAGCTTGTAAGTGTCGAACGGACCCTTCGCATTATGTGTTATACTCGTGGTCTTTGCATTGATTTGATTCCAGATGTTTTTTTAAGTAATTACATATTGGTATTATTCTGTTCTCTGATAACCAGACATTATGAGTTTGTACAAAAAAACCAGAGGTGGTGTTGGTGGGATTTTTTAATCTCACCGGTGCCTTGTTTTGTATGCAGCCGATGACTATTTAGTACGAAATAAGCCACCCGATGAGAATCAAAAATCGCACCTCAGGTAGGTACTAGGTACCTACTTGGGGATGTCGATGAATATGAAAGTCCATCCAAATAAATATATTAATATCTCTAATTAATATTTACTCCCTAGTAAGAAATGCTACAGGTAGACAAATGCAACAATTTAAAAGTATTTTAAGTGAAATAATAATATACACCGTTGTTCATAAATATCATTACTGGCTGGACAACCGTCTTTCGTCGGTGAAAATACTAAGAAATAGTTGCACGTGCAGATAAAGATAACAAACAATAGTTTGCGGGCCATTGATAATAATTACCTTCAAGGCTTTGGGATTTACCTGTTTGTCAAGTTAAGTGAAAGCAAAAATAACAAACTATTTGACTACTTCGGATACTACCAACTATAAGACGCTGACTGTACATGTTAGATTATTTAAAAAAAGTTGATTAATTATAGTCTGTGTCATGTGAATGAAAATTAGAATTTTACCTATTTTTTTATATGTTGATTATACGCGAATTCTTTTGATACACATCTTTTACAATTTGTACTGGTCTATTATTTTTGCCTCCAACATAATATTTGCATCTTATTATTTTTGATCACTCTTAAAACTTTATTTAAAATGCAAAAATATGGAAACTGAAATTAAAAACTCGCCCCTAGCATTACATTCGGGGGTCTTAGTGACACGCATGAAATCTACACTAAACGTCACGGTCACGACTGGATCCGATCTACGTATAAATAAGATACGTATCTCCGTGTACACGTAGCAACGTATCTTAATTACACGTAGCCGAATCACACGGAGCAAACGGAGCGGATCTCCGTTGCCGAGTAACACGGCAACGGAGATTCGGCTACGGGTACACGAAACACGGTCACGACCAGGAGCTCTAATTCAAACCACACAAGCAATTTCCGCATTTACCAAATTTCCAAAAACTGGCTAAAAATGATCTTCATCGTGCAAGTAATACCTGCTACGATATCATTAACATCAGAATTCTTAAAGGTAATGGTAATTATTGCGTAGTACGGCCATTTACTAAAAATCCTCAAAACCGGTTAATAACCGGTTAACCGGTTTTGAAGGAAAAGTCTCGGTTATTAACCGGTTTTTTAAGTTAACCGGTTTTTGCATACCCTAATTGGAACACATTTTACACTTACGCCGAGTCTTGCGTGAGCGACGAAATCAAATCTTCGCTCTCTATGGACGTGTCTTAGGTAGGCGACGGACACGCGACGGCGATGTTACGTGACGAACTAGCGATGAACGTGCGTTTGTTAAGCGACGCGATGCGATCAAACCGCTGTCTTCATATGGGAGTGTCTTGCGTAAGCGACGGCCCCGCGACGGCGATGCGATGCGATGCGACAGCGATGGGCGCAACATAAAGCATTAACGTTTTGAAGCAAAACACTGATCGATTAAATGAAAATACAAAGATAAAAATTAACTATGGAATACGAATTATTATCAAATTAAATTAAAACGGGTATTAGTTCTTCTTCTTATTCTTTGCCTCTTCCCACTTCATGTAGGGTCGGCTCTCCTAATTCTACGGCGCCAGGACGCTCTGTCCTGCGTGCGTAGCCGAATTCTCAAACACTCACGTAACGCTCGCGAAACGAAACGCTCGTAGATATCTATCTCTATCGCTCTTGCGTATTGGCGCGACAGAGCCACTACCTTTCACGGCGTTTCGTTTTCGTTTCGCGTCGTGGAAATGCCATTCGGCTACGGGGCCTGGGTTGTCGAGTCGGGCAGGTTTTCCTCTTTTAGGAGTTTGGTCATGCTGGTCCACCAGGTAGAAGGGGGCGTCTCTCAAAACGCGCATGTGTGGCCGAGCTTTAATGGAACACAAAGCGTTTCGATGTCGTATCGTAGCTCAAGCTTGACTCAGTTAGGTACCCAGTTCAGTGTGGGTTCACCTACAATTTACTGTCTCATTCTATTACGCCAAATAAGAGGGGAACAAAATATTAGTTCTTTATTACTTTTATTCCTGTCTTCAATAAATTTCTGAGGCAGTAAAACTGGGCGTTTTATTATCTATTTGCGTTAATAAATAAATACTAAAGAGAGCACATTATTTTAAACTATGATGGTTTGCGTTCTTTACTCTCTTGCTAAAATAATAGTTTATGCTAGTTTTATTAATTTTGTGTATAATAATTCATTCGTTAGGCACATTATTATAATTCTTAGTAATTGAAAATAAATGAGAGTAAAATAAAAAGTCAACAACGATTTAGCTCCTACGTCCTTCACATCCTTGATCTAAATTTTTAAACAAATCGCAGCTCAAGCATATAGTCACATTTACATATAATAACTACAGTACGGAAGGAAATAGGTCACAACGTAATCGGTCACATAGAAGAAAGTTTTAAAATTTAAGGGCTTGGTTTTAACGTGCGTGTTTACTGTTTAACTATAGCATTAAAACTGCTACCTTTTTAGTCCATAATGTATTCATAAATATTTTTTCATTCCGTTTATTATTAATGCCTGAGATAAAGTTCGTAATTCTGAGTAAACATAGGTAGGAGTGATGTTCACCTTTCAAAGTTTGATATTTAGGTAAGATGTGAAAAATCCCTCTGTAAAAAATTCGACCCTATTATGACCTTTCAGAGACCGGCCCATTTTAATAACTGTTCAAAATTAAACTTAAGTTTTTTGGTCTATTGACGAGGTTTTTGGTAGAAATGATATAACATAGGTAACATTGATAATAGGCGAGAGGACGAAATAGTTATTTGTTATACAAGGGGGCAAAGTTGTATTTTAACGCCGAGTGTGGAATTGAAAAACGAGCAAGTGAAAGGATTCTATAGTTGAACCACGAGCGAAGCGAGTGGTTCAAGAATAGAATCCTGAACTTGCGAGTTTTAAAACACACGAGAAGTAAAATACATTTGCACCCGAGTGTAACACAAAACTTTTCCCCTCACTATAGCGAGGAAACCACAACGCAAAAAATGCGTTTAATCACTGCTTCCAGTAGTTCCACAGGTGGTAAGTCATCTTTATTACGAGATTCACCAACTTTTATCAATTTTAAAGCAGTTATTTTGACTTTATTCAAGGTCAAATTACTTTACCCACTAGTGGATAAAATGCGTTTTTACCCGCTGGTATTAAAGGACAAAACACGTGTTTCCGAGCTAGTGAGGGGAAAAAAAACGAATTAGTCCGACAGTTAGATTATCAAACAATTTTAGACACGTATTTTTTCTTTCTTCTCGTAAACGAACAATGACGGCGGTACAGTGCGTTGAAGTTTCGCGTGACGTCACGCCTAGGTACAATTTTTACTTAGAAGTGACGTCACAAGCCCCCACTCCGGAACTTTGATGCTCTATATCTTTGTATTTTTTCATTAATTAGAAAAAGCGAAAAATATGTGTTCAGTATTTTTGGACGATCTATCTAACTATCGGACTAAACAGAATGCCATTTTTTTATGTAGTCGTCATCCCTATTCCATGATTAAGATAAGGATCAGGCCTTACGGTTCCTCGTGATATAAAAGTGTAGCTATATTGGTAGTGTGCAATTAATTCTGGACACGGCCCTTGTCGTTAATTTGTCGGCGTGACTGATGGGCCTCTAATTGATACATCGCAGTAGTTTGCTGTAACTGTCACCGCAGAACTGATTCTATCGTCGTTATACGAAACTAGACTACTGTTTGATTTGACTACATACATATAATATATAACAATACAAAATTATGTATCTACTTAATGTAGGAAAAAGCTTGAAAAAAGTCGCATGTAACTCTTTTTCCTAGATTCCAAAGTGACCCTACCGATAAGCGTTTTCATCCATATTATTCAGTACATTCTAACGTCATCGAATTGACTACCGTAATATTTTCCCTCGCATTTTATATTTATAGTCTACAAAGCAGCTACCCAGCACCGGAAGAGCTTTTTTGTCTCAAAACAAAGCTGTAATAGCTGGTCAAGGTTGTCCAAACTAAACCATTAGCCTACTTATACATGTCGTCCAAATATCCCAATATACACAAACATGAATAGACCAGAAGGCCACTGGTCACTTACCTCCGTTTTATAAATTTTGAGACGTCAGAATTTTGGATTAGTAATGATACATAATTTAGTTATTCGAGATAGAAGAACTAGAACTGTCGTAGCCCACAAGACTGCACAGTTGAAGCAGCAAAAATGCCATATATTTATGTACTGATCATAGACGCCATATGCAGCCCAGAAAGTAGATCCCGATAGACTGGCAGGCATGGAGAGGTTAGCGCGGAGTCAGTGGCTGAAAGTGTGCTAGAGATCGCTCTTACGCAGTCTACGGGAGAAGCCTATTAAGCATTGAAAATCCGTAGCTGATAGGTTAATTAATTCACCCTATAATTAATATTGGTTGTGCAGCAACATCTAAAATTAGAGTCATCAACAATCAGCCGCGCGGACGTATTTGGAATGTTTGATGAGCCTTACTGCAAAGGACTTTCCAAGCTTTGACCTGGCTAGTCAAAGTTAGTTTCCTCCTATATTGGATCTCCCTATCTGGTCCTATGACCTAGTTTCGATGCGAAACAAAGTTTAAGAAATAGGCCCCGTAGCCGAATGGCATTTCTGCGACGCGAAACGCCACCGAAACGCCGCAGAAAGGTAGTCTGGCTCTGTCGCACCAATACGCAAGAGCGATAGAGATAGAGAGCTACGAAAGAGATATTATCGTGAGCGTTTGTGCATTCGGCTACGCACGCTGTTAAGAAGTTACGACAAATATTAGCTCTAGATACGACATGGATCGAATAGTTCAGCGACGTTGTTTGAAAACACGAAGAAAACAATCGCCTGTTGTTATTTATTTTTAAATTATTATGCATATCGTCTGGGAACTTGATTGTACTTAAAATAAAATATTTTATACCATGCACGAAATAAAGCATCAGATAAATATAAGAAAAACATTTAAAATCCAATTCCTTTTTAATAAAATTTTAAAATCCAATTCCTTTTTTAGAAATATACTATAAAGTAACTGAGTTGACTGTGACGTCACTCAATTCGATTTCATATTACCTAATTCCATGTTAGCAAGACGTTGAAATTTGTTCTGACAGTTCTTAAAAAGAAGCTGATTTGACTAGGAGGCAAGTAGCCTATTTGATTGACAAATATTTTGGCAGACGGACCAGATTTTCTGAAAATCCGAATTTCATGACGGTATAACATGTTACGCCACGCCTTGCTCATTAAAACCTTAAATTAAACATGCGTAAAAGAAGGCCTTGGCATGCTAAGCGTATATTACACTATATTATAATTATAACATTTATAACACAGATAAAGAGAAAACTCTTTCACATATCAACGTCCTTTTACTATGGACATAGAATTTAATTTCGTCTATCCTCAGTGAAAGGTTTATTTGTACACCGCAAAATGACTGGACTGACTTTTTCGCTCTATTGTAACTAATAAGCACCGCTTTCCATCCCTCAAAAGCAGCCCTTCAAGCGAAATGATTTAGAATCGTTTGATCCTTTGGTTTGATCTTTTTTTACTCGTAAAATGTTTATACTGACTTAGGGCCAGTTGCATCAACCACATTTGACAGACACATCATCGTCACTCAGCAGACGTCTATGGAACTTCCCATACAATAAAATTTAAAGAACGTTTTAACGGTGAGAGAAAGTTTGGTGCGACCGACCCTTAGCAAGCTATATGTACAATTGTACATATATACGACAGGCAGCATAGCCTACATGCCCGTCGCTCACGTTCGGTATCGAACGAAACTGTTGCATTTAGAAGAATGATGGATGACTAATTGTTGCATAGGTTGTTTAAGTAGTAGAATAAGCGATTGCCGCCTTGGCCAAGCCGGTAGGAATGGGTGATAAAAAAGGTCGATTGATGACTGTCGGTGGAACTGGGTGGTCCACCTCCAATGCTTTTGTTCCGATATAATTAGTGCAACCTTTTCTGATTTATTTATCTATTGCTTATCTCCTCGTGTACACGTGAATTCATCGTAAAAGTAAATGGGAGATAAAAACTTAGACAACGTTCTAACTTCGCAATTTACAAATACCCTTTATAAATCTAAAACTCGTTAGCGCAAAGAACGACGACTTCATTCGTTCATTCGTCAGACAATTATGTGAATGCTTGATCCTTTTCCATTCACTGCGAGCGGTAAGGAGTTTTCGACTTGGATAATTCAGTCACAATTTTATATTATTTTATTTTTATATTACCTTTAGTCGTCATTTGGTATCAAATTATACATACTGTATCCTTTCGTTTTCGTCTCCTGGGTGCGTAGCCGAATGGCACAAATGCTCAAGAAACGCTCACGAAACGAAACGCTCGTAGATATCTATCTCTATCGCTCTTGCGTATTGGCGCAGACAAAGCCAGACTACCTTTCGCGGCGTTTCGTTTTCGTTTCGCGTCGCAGAAATGCCATTCGGCACGGGGCCTGATTCGCCGAAAGCCAATCTACGTGACCGAAAACTCTTCACATCATAAGCAAAAAATTTACTCACTAGCCAAGATAACTGTCTGTGTTACCTGACTTGAAAGTGTTAAGGTACTTTTGATAGCGCCCACCATAACACTAGTTGCCCATGGCGCTGTGATACGAAATTCGTAGATGAAACAACATGTCCACAAACTGTTAAGGCACAATCGACCACTATGTTTTATCCAAAGTTCCACTTAGCGAGTTAAAACCACCTGAGGGGAGAACAAATAACAACTTTCAATGCGTGGTTTTGGGAACCCTTAGGCAAAACCAATTTCCAATCAGATTATTTACACAGGGCATGTTTAGACCTATTTCTTGTACAAATAAGCTACAAATAAAGACTTCTAAATATTTATATGGCTGTACAAATCACAGACAGGGATAAAGGTACTAGTTGTTTACTGGCAGAACTACTTACGGTGTTTTTTTTTTATAGTTTAATATACTTTTAAGTAAATCATACAATCTGATGTACCTAAGTTACGGGCACCTAAGTTAGCCCATCATTATTTTTATTGTTGTAATTTTAATATAACGTTTCAGTTTTTTTCATGGTAGTTACTAACGATGGACACATTGACATTGACACTTAATTTTAAGCTCATTCAAAAGTATGTAAATGTCATCTTCTAGTGCAAAAGTATCTATTATATAAATATTTAAGAAATTTTGAAAGCGGGCGAATTTAAATACCGATACGATTATTTTATTTTGTAGTCTTTATTATAACCGGTTTAACTGCACAGACATTTATTTTTACTGTTTTGTTCATCATTATAACCCTAGTCGAGTGTATTAAATAAAAACGCTCAAAATAAAAGTCGTCACCACTTGTCAAGTCATTTAACGTGCTGAATGAATTCAAAAGTAGTTCAACATTTACGAGGTAAACTGGCGAAGTTATATTTGTTTGTCGCGCCATACCTACTTAACGGCTTCTTTCAAACAACTTCAACTTGCAAGTATCTACGCAAGAGAACTTATATCACTTCTGAATATACTTAGGTAATGAATAAATATTTTGTATTTCTCTACAGCATGCACTGCCGACGACGTTTTAAAATTGCTATTATACGACTTGCGTTCATTGTGACTTCCGCCACGTCGTTCGATTCTTCACCCCCTATTATGCCGCTCGCGTTCGTCACAAGACCGTCGATAAGCAGACTCGAACAAAGCGGAGCGCCGCTAAGTGATGATCGCATTACCTTCTTGGTGCTTTGCCCATTGACATGTATATTAGGTACTATTACTTCGTAAAGACGTGGCATACAGGCGCTAAAATGGTGCCAGCCTGCCAGCACAGCGGCGTCAGTAACAATAACAACGCTGTGCACGAATGCGTGTCATGCGTGCCAAGCGTGCTGTCTATGCGTCCAATCCTGTGTGTCATGTAAACTCATTAACCAATCGCGTTGTAGCGTTCCACCAAGAAGCATCAAATGAGAATGTTCAGTCGAAATTATAAGAATTCTCTTCTTGCTCATCATAGCGAACGAAACTCCATCATCTACCACACTAATATGTAGGAGCGATAATGAGAGACTACGTCACGGAACGAACGATTTGCTTCAATTGCAAGACTACCCAGTACCCAGCATCTAAGGACAGTCGTCCATTATTTCGTAATTGCAAGCTTTGCTATTAGAAATGCATTATTCTGACATTTATGACTTAGATATAACCGTCCCGGGCGATTGTTGGAACAATGATCGTCTAGTTAAAACACCGGTTTTAATGAATTTAATTTGTTAAATGAAATAAAACTATGGAAACGGATTAATGGAAATCGCGTATAATGAATTTACAATTCATCCCGACGTTTCGAATACTTTAGAGCGTTCGTGGTCAACGGGTGACTGAGGAAAAATTACTATGTGCAAAAGCTACCCAGATACAAGAAATATGACCATAAATAATATAGATTTCTAAGGCAGGTTCACACACTGGTAATAAAGCTAGTTATACAATATTCAAAAAAATTACCATTACTATGTTAAAAAAACAGTTACAATCAAAGAGGATCGAGTATTATAGAGAATTACTGTCAAAGTAAAACGTGTAATCACAGTGCATAGACTGCCATCTCTCGACACAGGCTTAAAACTTTTGAACCTCCGTTTTGACAATTTGGCCCATATTCTTAGCTTGATATGTGTTAAAATGTCAAATATTAATATTAGCGCCATCTAGCCGAGCGGGGTTCCCTCTATGTGGCATAAATTTATTTGTCCGAAACGGTTTTGTCATAACAGATTTGGCATAATCGATTTTTGCCGAATGTTAATGTAGCATAAACATTGTTTGGTATAATTCACGATATTTCGAATATTATTTTGTCCGAAAATATATTGGCCTACTATTATTGAAGCCGAGTGTCATTAGGAAGAAATTGGATGAGCATAAATATTTTTGGCATACATCCCATTATCCGAAACTTATTTCGCATACATTTTTCGTTAACAGAAATGCGCTTTTAGGGAAAAATGGTTACACTAGGTTAGAATTGCGAACTCTACAGATACTCACTGCTCCAGAAAAGTGGGTTAGGTTAGGTTAGAGCTGCGACTATTACAGAAAAGCACCGCTAGGGAAAAGTGGGTTAGGTTAGGTTAGAACTGCGACCACAACAAACACGCACCGCTAGGGAAAAATGGGTTAGGTTAGGTTAGAACTGCGCCCTCAACAGAAAAGCACCGCTAGGGAAAAATGGGTTAGGTTAGGTTAGAACTGCGACCACAACAGAAAAGCACCACTAGGGAAAAGTGGGTTAGGTTAGAACTGCGACCACAACAGAAAATTACCGCTAGGAAAAAGTGGGTTAGGTTAGGTTACAACTGCGACCACAACAAAAACGCACTGCTAGGTAAAAGTGAAACAAAAATAAAACAATAACGTTTATAATTTTAACCTGATAATTACTGAGCAAAGACGAATTAGATCGTTATTGCTCCAATAATGTTGTTATACTGGTAGTAACCATTTTTTTTATTATATACAAAAGAATGTATAATGGTAAGATTCGACCTATACTGATGTTATGCCAAAATAAATTCGGCAAAACATTGAATCGGAACACTAAGTTTATGCACATAAAATTTATGCGTAAAAATGATACGGAGCACCAAATTTATGTACAAAGAATATTCGGACAAATCACAATCTGCCTAAACAGATTATGCTAAACTTGACTATGCCATAGCAGTTTATGCACAAAGCCAATTATGACTAAATCGATTATGCACAATAGAATTATTCATAAAAAAATTATGCCACAACAGGGTGAACCAGCCGAGCGTACCCCAAAGGTGTATCGCCATCTAGCTCACCGTACCTGTTTCTGTATGGTTTTGAGGTACGTTTTTTTTTAGACTTTATCGGTCTATACGGAGTTATATAAGTCTTTGGTTACAATTAATCTACACAAAATTGACAAAAACAAACTGCAAATGTCCAACACCATACAACACAAATGCCTCACAGTCTTCGTCGTGCTTGTTCCATTATCAGTTGTACTGCTGGATTCCAATTTTATTTTGTTTAAAATGAAATTGTATGTACATACTTGATTTGGCCTCAAAATATGCAAGTATCCAATGATAGCGGAAGCATGAAGCCACAGTGAAAACATAATAGTTATGCTCATAACCCTGCGATGATATATGGTGTGCTAAAACGATAATGTGTAGCCGGGAACCATGCCAACGATGACAGGAAGAGTGAGCTCGTATGTTAAACTGTCAATATTAATATAACTGGATCGTATAACTAACCGCTTAATGAGCTACATAGGATCGAAAGTCTTATTAGAGCGAACTCATTTATTTCGTCATCATGGGTTACAATACGAGTAGATGTCAGTTTACATTATAAATAAGTCTGTCCATGGTGTGCCTTTCGGCATACGATATAAAAAATACTAACGCAAAACAAATTGAATTATTTTTATTTAATGGAAATACAACGGGGACCATAATCTTTGAATTATTTTTATCGGTACTGATGTGATCCAGTTGGTCTAGTGGTTATGGCATCTATAATATGAATGCAGTTGCAGCAAGGAAGAATATGAAGACTTGTTTTTCTGTATATGACCCATATCAAAATGCCTGTCTAATATGCCAATCTTTTGCGTTGTAAGGAAAGAAACATAATTTCTCACAATCACTCTTTTATATTGTGATACATTCACGATGGTTTACTTAAACTTTAAAGTTAGCATCCGGTTTAAGAATAAAAACACTAACGGATAGCATTTAAAGTTTGTTTTGAATTTTATGATAGATCCCTCGTTAAGTCAAATAATTTTAACCTCAACTCTATTGTGCTGTGTAAATAATTCATAAAGATCTGTATTCATCTGTCTAAATGGAAATCACGTTGTTTTGCCAAGGCTTGTCTTGGAAACAAAGGTTGTTGGTTCTCGGAGAATGAATTCATTTTCTATTACATTAAACTTGGCTAATAGTGCGGCTGGTGGTTCATATTTAGAAATATTTCCGTTATTAAATAACCTGACATAATCTAAAATTGCAAAAAATCCTCTGAGTCATTTGAGATTTTGGGTCGGTTTCAATGAAACACTGATTTCAATTTTTCACTAATTATTACTCAATAGGTACCTACTACGGAACTTTGTCACGTGGAAAACGTTTCACGTTTGTTTCTTATGAATATTTTGAATGTAACCTTGATAATCGTCTCGCCGCCTCTCACACGAGATTTTCAGGGTCATATCAAAATGTGATCAAAACCGTAAGAAATTCCTAATTCTGAGTCGGCCTCCAAATTTCAATCTTCAAATTAGACTTATATTGACCGTGAATCATTCAAAACTCTCAATCTTCAAATTATTTTTGATAAAACCAACTCTCACGAACCCAGACTTAACCACATTTAATAAGTGCCAAATGAAGCCTGGCATTACGAAAGTTGGCAAGCAGTCATCAAATATAACAGAAATTGATCAAGAAAAAAAATTGCTCGCTAAGCTGCTTAAGAATAGTTGGACCCTGGACTGACAAATAGACAGGAAAATTCGATATTATTATAATTTTAGCATCATCTAGAGCGGCCTTTATACAAAGCTCTTCTTCAATTTTATTCTATTCAGCTCTTTTTAACCGACTTCAAAAAAGGAGGAGGTTCTCAATTCGACTGAATGTTTTTTTTTTTATTTTTTTTTTGTATGTATGTTACTCGATATCTCCGAGAATCGTGGACCGATTTTCAAAATTTTTTTTTTGATCGAACCGGTATAACCCCGAGATGGTCCCATTGGCACCAAGTCAGGGTCTGATGATGGGATCCTGGAGAAATCGAGGGAACTCTTCAAATGTTATAGGCACATGTAATGTTTTTAGTCTATTTTTCAAAGGTACACCAGTATTTACGTCTGATGGTAATAATTTTATGTGGCTGAGCTGATGATGGAAGGTCAACTCCTCAATGGTTAGGAGTTTAAGGATAATTCTTTCACTACTGTACATGTATTCGGACTGATACATATAATATCACTAGGAACCACTAAAAATCAACTGAGCTGATGATGGAAGGTCAACTCCTCAATGGTTAGGAGTTAAAGGATAATTCTTTCACTACTGTACATGTATTCGGACTGATACATATAATATCACTAGGAACCACTAAAAATCAACAAATAAATAAACTTTTTAACAAAAAATAAAACCGCCTTCAAAAATAAGCGCGTTACAAAACACGGAGAAACTAAAAAGCCAAAAATAATAAACCTTTCAATTCAGATTTCTTATCGTATTGCAATAAGCTAAACATCCAAATTATAAACAAATCAATTATTTTTGGAGTCGGTACCAGCCTGTGTATGGTTGGGTGGGGCAAACAGGCAATAGCAAGGCGACGAACAGGTCTGGTACCGACTACAAAAATAATTGATTTGTTTATAATTTGGATGTTTAGCTTATTGCAATACGATAAGAAATCTGAATTGAAAGGTTTATTATTTTTGGCTTTTTAGTTTCTCCGTGTTTTGTAACGCGCTTATTTTTGAAGGCGGTTTTATTTTTTGTTAAAAAGTTTTTATCACAAATTTTTCACATAATTGTGACAAACGTGGGCAGATCCCAGCTATCCCAGGGTTCGGGATTTCGTAGTTACTTAACACGCAAAATTGCTATTCAAATCACGCCTAACATGCCAATGCGTCTCATCTTTTCTAGCCCCGTTTATTGCCATGAATATAAAATAAGGATAAAAAGATTTGACCGATTCTTCAATCTACCGGTCCTTATATTGTAAGCATCTTGTCATACTGAGAATAGCCAAGAGGCTGGAAATGCACTAGACCATGTAAAAGAGCTCAGTTGTCAAAGAAATGCTTATGATTGATTGATTGTATTGCTCATGGTAAAAAAGGCTACTGAAGTAAGAACCCACGAATGACCGACTTTTCAATCGGCCCTTAGGTACCTAAGCATCTTGTCATGCCAAGAATAATCAAGAGACTAAGAAAGTACTACAATGCTTTTACTGTTATTACTCTTGAGTAAAGTCTACGAGTAAATACTACTGTAGATATTAACCTACGATTGATAGCTTTTGAGATATCGGTAAAATTAAACGGTAAGTATTTTAGATGAGCAATATCAATTCGTTGGTTCAATCGTAGATAGTGCTCTGTGAGAAATAGTATTTATTTTTGATAACATTTCATCAAGTCTGATGTCTACCTTTTATATTATTCAGTAAGAAGAACTACTGCTTAATAGTGGGTGATCTTGATAAAGGCTGGGTCGTATTTTTACAAGCGAGTATTATTGTTGGTTAAATATGTAGTTATGTAGGTATAAATACCTATTTATATTACTTGTAATGATTGTATAGTATCCCGGTCTAAAGGTCATCTGTTGCCGAACATGTGTACTTTACTTTTTTGTGGCAAAACCAAGTTCCAGCAACAATTCCAATTAAGAAGGTTTCTTTTCCCCTTCCTCCAATGGAACACCCTAACGATGTTTTTGTAAACCGCGCCGAGCCCAAACATAACTTATTAAAACTAGTTGTAACAAAAACAGTTTTAGAAGTGGGACGTTGAAAGTAGACACTTATAATGTATCCTTTTAGCCCTAATTATAAAAAAAAATGAGGGATAAATACCTATTATTTAACAAAGTTAAATGAGCGTTTGCTTAATTGAGCGCTGTTTCTAGGATTATTATTTTGTGAAATAGTCATTTGCTACCCTCTCAATTTAATCTAGCATAGCATATAGCATTTATACAACAGTTTGTAGCTTAGCAGGGCCTAAGTACTCGAATATAACTAAACTTTGGCATTAGATGACCTTTGAAATTCACATTGAGCTAACATAGTTACATACCTACCAATCCTGTGTACTGATAATAACCAATATTTTAGTTTCATCTTCATAACTTTTTGAAAATGTTTTGACAATTTTCATGAAATAAGTAATAATTAGTAAGAGTTTTGTTACCTTAAATGTAATCTCCTTAAAAGCAATCCTTTCCACTAATCAACTTTACTCAGTCCTCATCTGAATAAATTCCTTTCAATTGGAAATGCCTTCTCAGAAATCCTTCCATAGGTAAAACGAGTGCAAAGCAAAATTTCTCCAATTTCGAGAAAATCTCATCCCTGAAATTAATTCTGTAGCGACCTATCATTCTTCATAAGTTATAAATACATTAAGAATCTTTAATTTGCAAATGTAAACCTTATCAGCTAGAGGTTACAGTCTGCTTGAGATTTCTTCGTGGAAGAAGTTAAGGACGCTAAATTTAATATGCATTAGGTCAAATGGAATATGGCAATGCGACGTCGTATATTTGTTTCCTTGAATTAAAATACGGAAACTTGAAACAAAATTATAGTAATGGACTAGCCATTCATAGCTTTGCAGAATTGCAAAACTTATTTAGTTAATTCGTACATTTAGTTTCTTTTTTTTTTTTATTGTACACCTAGTGTAGACAATGTAAACTTAAATACGTTTTCATTAATTACTTGAATGAAATCGATTTTTTTTAAACATTTGAGTACAATGTGTGTATTAATTAAATCTTAATATTTTGGAATCATACATTTGTCGCTCGATTTTTGTACCAAACTGTATTTGTCTGCTTATTTTCTCTACGAAAAATGTCGGTCGGATCGGTACTTAAAGAAAGACATTAAGACGTCCGACATCTTTTAGAATAGAATAGAATAGATAAAGTTTAATGCTTAAGCACACAGATAATAAACAATAATTACGAATGACAAATGCCACAAAATGGTCTCACCTCAGTATATTGCTGGCGACTTCCAGCGCTGGTCTTCCGACCAGCCTCACTATTGCCACTAAATTATATTAATGTTACCATCATAGTACATTTTCTTACACATTTGTGTCTGTAAGTTCTAGTCGAAGGTCACGATGTCAACGTGTCCTATTAGCGTAGAAGCGCCGTAAATCCAGTGTTTACGAACGATGGCGTCGAGATTCTGGCCACTCTGCTTTGATATCGAGATCAAACGGTTACGCACTTGTACACCAATGACAGACGTTTGGAGGTCGAACGTTATGAAATCTAGGTGTATTGACGCCAATGCCATTTTTTTATAAAATTTCATGTAAAATATCGGAATATGTATCTTCTTTATTCAGTGGAGTTTTTGATATCAAATTATGATTTCTTGGTTACTCTACTTAATAAACTCTCACGTTTTGTATCTACATATTTTCAAAGTCTCACACAGTTTTTAAAGTTGACACTTTGCTGGGACATCACGGCTGTCCAAAATCAAAGCCTAGCAAGTGCATTTACCGAAATTTTACAGGAAAGGCAAACAAAGATTTTGTTAAAAAAAATTAGTACCAAAGACCTTTTTCTCACAAGACTTGGTTTTATATAAAGAAGTATAACTTGCTTTACAAGACAAACAGTTGAAACTAAATGTATGTGTCTATTTAGAACTTTTATGTGCCTTACTAACAATTAATTACAAAAAAATAATAGTATTGTTTCGTCAATTACAAATCAAAAAGCTAGCAAGTGGTCTTACTAAGTATTTTAAATGGTTAATTTTCGCATTATCCCGGCATTTGCCACGGCTCATGAGAGCCTGGGGTCCACTTTGACAACTAATCGCAAGATTTGGCGTAGGAACTAGTTTTTACAAATGCGGCTGCAATCTTACCTTCCAACCCGAAGGGTAAGTAGGCCTTATTGGACTTAGTCCGGTTTCCTCACGTTTTTTCCTTCACCGAAAAGGGACTAGCAAATATCAAAATGTCATTTCGTGTCTGATCACATTATAATATTTGTTTGATGGGATCATAATAACAAAAGGCAACATTATTAGACAATTAATTAAATTTTATGCATAAAACAAAAATCAGTCATCGGGTAAACAATAGCCTACTTGACCCTTTTTATAGTTTGTCTTATAGCATTACTTAATTAACGGAAAAAAATATCACTATATTTTATTATGGCTTATAAACCGCAAAAAAATATTTTTAAAGAATACGTTTACGTAATATTTCAGGCAAAAACAACATCAGCCATGTCATCTATAAATTTTCTGTGAATGAAGTCATTCAGTGCGAAAACAACACTTTCTGACAATTTAAGTACGAGGCATAAAGGTATTATGTAATGTCAGCGATTGATTTGACATGAATTCTATGAGGTCACTACACGGCCGACAGAGTTTTCGCTGGCCAAAAAAAATTTATTCACATTTTTGAATTAAAAATACGTAGACATCGTACACATTTAATAGGCACCCAAAATATTACAGAAGACAATTATTTATTGTGCCAAATTAGATATGAGTCTAGTAGCCTATTCGCCTCCAGTTTAAAGATCATCCGAAAGGTCATTAA